>NC_091287.1:437824506-438125206 GCF_032444005.1 Ranitomeya imitator
TCATAATGCCTTCAAGTTATCTCATTACATGGCACAGTGCAGCAAATCAGGGGAGACCTTAATAGCCTGTATAAAAGTTTAGACAGGGAATGCAGCGGCAAATTTTGTGGTTATTTAGCATAGCATGATAATTTCAGAGCTCACAGTTCAATAATAGAGAAATAGAGAAAATATTGGACAATTAATCTAGACAGTAATGTGCTGAATAACTACAGCACTGAAGAAGATATGGGTAGTAACACAAATACACTATGCGTCAGAACACTGCGATTAAAATATGCATGAATTTCACTTGTGATATACTTTTAAAAAAGTAAGGTATTTTTTAATCAATAAGCATAGAATACATCTAGCCATGGAATTTATATATTTATTAATTACAGTGTGTTGATGCATAGTGTATTTTTTATTTATTTATTAGCCACAGGGGGCTCGGAGGAACAGGTGGGGTATTTGCTCGGGCGCGATCAGCAAAGGGACACCATTGAGCTGACTCTGCCATGACTCAAGTTTAACTCGTGTACTTATGCAACAGTGTGAGCTATTTCTTATATGCTGACTTCAGCTAAATCTCTGTCACAGATAAAGCAGAATATAATGGTGGAGCAAGAAGCTGACAGCTCATTTCTAGATTATTCAGTCTATAAAAATAACTGAAGGTCCTGGCAAAAAAATCTTGGAAACTCCTCTACTTTTATGGAAGTTTGCAACCTCTGTTTAACATATATGCCAGGATGTGTAATTTAAACAAGATTTACTGGCCAGAGAACATTTTTGAGAAGCACTGTATCATGCCAAATCCTTACAGTATGTAAATTACTCACCTTCAGGATTCTGTTCTGCTTGTCGGTTCCAGCAGTCTTCATTTGACCACTCATGCGATTTTCATGCTTATGGACATGTGAACATTATCTTCTTCTCCTGAGTCTTTAAATGAAGCAGGGGCTTTAGTTTTTCACTGAGCATTAAGAAAATCAGTAAGAAAAGCTAGTAGGGATGTTGCTGTAAGTATCCAAATCACAAATGAGAGGTCACATGATAACAAGTCAAACTGCTTAAGCTCATTATACAAGTGGCATCATTACTGAATTTTCGCCCGAGTGTGAAAAAACTAAATTTGCCTTTGACTTGTGCACCAGATTATTAATTTTATTCTATAGGTGTGCAAGGCAGTTGCACGTAACCTCCCCCAGGGGGCGCAGGTAAGGGGAACAAGGTAGCACTCACCGTGTAGCACCACAGTGCAAGGCGCGTAGCCCAACCAGGAGGCAGCAGAGTACTCAGACAGTCCGGTCCACAAGTAATAGGAGACAAGGTACCAGAAGTAACAGCAGATCATGTAGTCAGAAACAAGCCAGAAGTCAGAGCCAAACGGGAGCACCGTATCCAAAATGTGAGACGTAAGACAAAGTTGGGGTACAAGCCAGAGAGTCAAAAGCCAGTTGGGGAACGTGGTACAGAGGCGGAAAACAAGAGGCGGAGTCAGAGATCAGGCTGAGTCATGCACTGTAGGGATCGGGTCTAATACAAATAAGGGAAGTCATAGGCAGAAGGAACACCAGGGTATACAGGTCAGCTGCTCTAGCCAGGAAGCATGAACTATCACTGACGCTGGCCAGCAGACTACAGATGACTTAAAAAGCCCAGCCAGCTTAAAAATGAGGCCGAGGGGATTAACTCCCTCATGACCAGTCCAGAGAGGGAACAGCAGAAAACAAACTCCGAACTGGATCATGACAGTGCCCCCCTCTCAATGGGGGGCCACAGGACCCCCAGGCTTCCCTGAACAATGAGCGTGAAAGGCCCAGCCCAAATGATCTGCATGGATCGAATGCGCCGGCACCCACGACTGGTCCTCAGAACCGTACCTTTCCAATGGACCAAGTACTGAAGTGAATGGCAGAGCATACAAGAATCCACCACCCTTTCCACCTCAAACTTGATCTGACCATCCACCACAACTGGCACTGGGTGTGAGGGAGATTTCCATGAGGAAGGCACTGATGGCTTCGAAAGTGCCTTATGGAACACAACTACAGAAGCGAGTGCAGACGAAAGGCCACAGGATTAACCACCTGTAAAATTTTAAAAGGGCCAATAAACTCAATTTAGCAGAGAGAATCCTCAATCTGATATTCTTGGTGGAAACCATACCTTATCCACACCTGGTAAGCTGGCCCCACAGATTGTCGTTTATCTGCCAAAAATTTATATTTGCCCTGAGCCTCCCCAATGTTTCTGTGAACCTCCCTCCAGATCTCCCCCAACCATACAAAGGCCGAATCAGCCCTTGGGCACCCCAAATCGAGCCGGGAAAACTCACCAAAGTGTGGGTGAAACCCATAGTTGCAGAAGAACAGGGAAGAACCAGTAGACTGATTGACACGATTGTTAGACTGATTTACTTATTGAAAGTAAATTCTGTCATGGGTACCGCAGAGCACCAGTCAAAAGGTCAGACTGATACCCAGCCTTTTACAAAAAGCCCTCCAGAATTTTGCCACAAATTGCACCCCTCTATCAGACACCACACTGACAGAAACACCATGCAATTGGACCACATGCTCAATTCATAGTTTTGATAGAGTCTCAGCGTAGGAAAACCCACCTGTGGTGAAATATCTGTATATATATACATATATATATACATATATATGTGTGTGTAGGGACATATGTCTAGGGTTATATGTGTGACTAGTGATAATGTAACATCTGTCCTGTAGGCAAGTCGCACTTTGGTGTTAATAGGTACTTCCTTGGGACTAGTAGAAATTCTGTCTCCATATCCCACCAGGAGGTCTGGCTAAGGCCAAGAAGAAAGAAACGCTTGACACCCCCTAGTGCTTGGAGGGGAGATGCTAATTGCGGCTTGAGGGTTAGCTATCTCTGGGAACCACCTCACAAGTGTCTCCAGAGGAAAATAACATATATTCATTAGTAGAGCGGCCATGGCCCAATCAAACAGACCGCAATTATGATATTAACCTGGGAGGCCGGTCTAGAAACCTGCACTTAGACCAAAGTTATAAATTTAGGCTGCAGATAGAGAATTGTGTTCACATGTGAGGGCAGCCTGAGAAGCTGGTGTGATCCAATCTACATTCTTCCTTCCCTCAGGGAGCAGAAAGCAACTACCAGTTAGGTAATTTCTGTAAGTTTTCTCCTGTTTATTTTGACACTGTTTTGCATAAGTTGTATGTCTTTTTATTATCATATTTTTATACCTTTTTCTTATTGTAAGCATTGAACTTTTTGTTATTAAAGTATAAAACTTTAACAAGTTGAACCTTGAATATTCTAGAAGAATCCATAGCGTAAAGGTGTGTGAGACTTTTATGAGTGATAGATATATTTTTATTAGTATTGTTAGTTCCGGGACTCATCGCCCGTGTATTCGATGAATGGTGGCAGCGCGTATGAGTGGGTGTGTGGCCTGGGCCTGATTTATGCTCCTATTGCAGCATAGGACAGAGGTTGAATGCTGGGACTGAGAGTGGGGAGATAGATTAACCCTTGCAGGCACAACCCCAAGTCACATGTGAGAGCAGGCACGTGACTATTAAGTGACACCACGGAGAAGGGATCCGTGACACCCCCAATGGTATAAAATGTTCCTGTTTACTGAACCTATCAACAACTACCCAGATCAGAGTTTTGCCATTAGAGGGGGGAAGATCGGTGATAAAAATCCATGGACAGATGAGCCCACTGTCTGTCTGGAATTAGACTTTTTCAAAATCTTATTCTCAGAGGATTTTGTTAACCTCATGGTGGGCCAAACAAATTTGTACGCTCATCGATTTTTTTGTACAAAATCCTGATTCATCATTTTTTAACTGGACTCTTGTAGATGCAGTTGAAATGATGAAGTTTTGGGTTCCGGTCCTTCATATGGGGATCATGAAGAAGCCAGAATTTCAGTAGTATTGAAGTGTTGATGTTTTTTACAACACTCCAGTGTTCCAAATGGTCATGACCCGGACACGTTTTGAGACCATCCACAAATTCCCGCATTATAATAATAATGTGCGTTGTCCTCCCTGAGATGACCCCAACTTGGACCGTCTGTTGAAAGTTTGGCCAGTCATCAAACACTTCAGCAAAAAGTTTGCTAAAGTGTACATGCCCCAAAGGGACATCTGTGGGGATGAGTCCCTAATTCACTTCAAGGGGAGGCTCAAATTCCAGCATTACCTGCCCAGTAAGAGGGCCAGGTATGGAATTAAACTCTATAAGCTGTTTGAGAGTAATTCAGGGTACACCCACAGGTTTTGAGTTCATGATGGGAAGGACACCCAGATTGAACCACATGAAGGCCCCCCCCTGTCCTGGGAGTGAGTGGGAAAATTGTGTGGGATTTGGTGCACCCACTGCTGGATCATGGTTATTACTTCTAAGTGGATAACTTTTATAACAGCATCACACTCTTCGAGACCATCTCTGTTTGAGGTACCACAGCCTACAATACTGTCCGCAAAAAACAGAGAGTCCTCCTGAAAATGCTAAATGGGCAGATGCTCAGAAGGGTTAACAGGAGAGCCCAATGTAGTGACCACTTATGATGGTCAAGTACAAGGACAAGGGGGATGTCTTTTTATTGACCACCATACATAGATATGGCAGCACCCTCAGCACTCTACAAGGTACCTCCACACAGGTCACCAAACCAGACTGTGTACTGGAGTACAACAAAACCTTGGGGCCGTTGATCTCTCTGATCAAGTCCTCCAGCTGTACAGTGCTTTGAGAAAGGCTAAGGTGTGGTACAACAAGCTGTTTGTGCTCTTCATACAGATGGATATGCACAACACTTTCCTGCTGTCATAATGTGCAGGCCAGACTGCTACGTCGTACCTTCAGTTCCAGCTGGTATTAATTAAGGCCCTGATATTTGGCAGTCCGGATGGAGCGGGCCCCAGTACTTCTGGAACTGAAAGGGCTCATATTGTACCAGGTCAACATTTCCTGGGGGAGGTCCCTCAAAGAGGAAAAATGGTAAGTTGCAAAAGATGTGTAAAGTGTGTTACAGAAGGAATTTTTTTTTTTTGGAAAAAATAGATTTTTTTATTTTGATGGCTCTACGTTATAAACTTTTGTGAAACACTTGGGAGTTCAAAGTGCTCAGCACATATCTAGATAAGTTCCTTAAGGGGTCTAGTTTCCAAAATGGGGTCATTTGTGGGGGGTTTCCACTGTTTAGGCACATCAGGGGCTTTCCAGACGCGACATGGTGTCAGCTCTCAATTCCAGCGAGTTTTGCGTTGAAAAAGTCAAACGGTGCTCCTTCTCTTCCGAGCCCAAACAATGTTTTTTCCCACATATGGGGTATCAGCATACTCAGGAGAAATTGCACAACTCTTGGTGTCCAATTTTTTCTGTTACCATTGTGAAAATTGGGTTCTAAATTAACATTTTAGTAAAAAAAGTTAATTATTCATTTTTCCCTTCACATTCCATTAATTGCTGTGAAGCACGTGAAGGGATAATAAACTTCTAGAATGTCGTTTTGAGCACCTTGAGGGGTGCAGTTTTTAATATGGTGTCACTTTTGGGTATTTTCTGTCATATAGACCCATCAAAGTGACTTAAAATGTGATGTGGTCTCTAAAAATATTGGTTTTGTAAATTTTGTTGGAAAAATTAAAAATCGCTGGTCAACTTTTAACCCTTATAACTTCCTACCAAAAAAAATGTTGGTTCCAAAATTGTGCTGATGTAAACTAGACATGTGGGAAATGTTTTTGTTAGCTATTTTGTGTGACATATCTCTGTAATTTAAGGGCATGAAAATTCAAAGTTTGAAAATCTTAAAATTTTAAAATTTTTGACAAATTTCCATTTTTCTCACAAATAAACAAAAGTCATGTCAAAGAAATTTTACCAATTTTATGAAGTACAATATGTTGTGAAAACACAGTCTCAGAATCACTGGGATCCATTGAAGCATTACAGAGTTATTAAATCAGAAAGTGACAGTGGTCAGAATTGTGAAAATTGGCCGGGTCATTAACGTGCAAACCACCCTCGCGGGTAAAGGGGTTAAACACTTCTATTTAGGGCAATTAGTGTGCATGCAATTTGTGGCAAATTTATTTGCTGTGATTCAAATTTTTTGTGCAAAATCAGCAGTACCTTAAAAATTCAAATTTTAAAAGATTCACTCATCCCCAGCTACCATGTGTTAGGTGTCAAGTTCCCACCTCTGCACAGGGGGAATCTCAAACCATCTCCTCTGCAGTCTCCCATTCTTCTCCAGCCGCAGAGCAGTCTGCTCAGCAGAGACGTCGGTCCCAACGTCTAGCTCAGGGTAATGCTGGACGACCAGTTACTACTGCCCTTCCAGGCTCTGTCCTTGTAGCCAGCAATGTTCAGCAGCAAGCAGGTCTATCTGGGACTAAGTCCTGCTTTTCCCTTACTGAGCATGCCCATGTGACGACCTCCCATTGGAGGTCGGGAGTCACATGCTCAGGTCCTGTTGTGGCTCCTATTGGACCATCTGGAAGGTCTTGTAGCACTGCCACTATAAAAGGTTTGCTCGGCCATGCGCTAGTGTACATTTGTAAACGTGTGTGTGTTGACGTGTGAAAGTCGCGCATGATCCCCTCTCTTATGTATGACTGCTCATGTAAGGTGGATGATTGCTATCTAGCGCCCGACTTGCTATCAGCACGTGACACACAAAACAGAGTCAAGTTGCAGTGACCGCCAGTGCAGCGCCGTGCGCTTTCACAGCGCTTTCCTTGCCCAAGCCTGGGTGGTTAGTGGGGTCCGCCAGAGCAGCACCGCGCGCGCTCCCATGCATTTAAATTATTATTTCAGTTACGCTGACACCCCAGTTGCGGTGTTGAGCGCAAGAGGTCCAGTTGTACTCTAATCCCGAGTCTTGGGGTAGAGTTCTTGCTTATGCTCTTTGTGCGGTACCGTGGCCCTGTGACAGGTTTCACTTTCTTCATATTGTGTGAAGTTAACCCGTGTGTGAATCCATATTGTACCACCATATAGTCCGTCATTACTTAGCAGCAGGTTCCATCTCTACACGGTGGACCCCAGGCTGCGAACCCACCTTACGCTATCTTCCTAATTATTTGGTGCGTTCCGCTAGTCGTAACACTACACTAGCGCCAGGGTCTGGCTAGTGATGATGGACAAACAGCAATCCTTGCGGTACATCCAGCAGCTGGAGGGTAGGTTGGCAGCTCTCGAGCGCACAACCTCAGCTGTGAATGTAACCGCAGTTGCTGTTCAGGCTGCTAGCGTGGCTGCAGTAACCTTGTTCACTGCCACCCCTGTTCCGACTCTATTTCGCTTCCCGCTGCCAGAAAATTTTTCTGGTGATAGTAAATCTTGTAGGGGTTTAGTGAGCCAGTGCTCCATACATCTCAAGCTTCTGGCTGCACGTTTCCCCACAGAGCAGGCTAAGGTGGGATTTATTGTGTCTCTCCTGTCGGACAGGGCGTTGGAGTGGGCTACGCCGCTGTGGGAGCGAGGTGATCATGTGGTGCTCCGTTGTTCACTCTGAAACAGGTCTTTTTAGGACCTCGTGTCACCCATGATACGGCGCTTTAACTTTTGGCATTAACTCAGGGCTCGTCCTTGGTCAGCCATTTTGCCGTCCACTTTCGCACCCTAGTATCTGAGCTGGAGTGGTTGGATAAAGCCCTTATTCTGATATTTTGGAGGGGGCTGGCTGACCACGTGAAGGACGCTCTGGCCACTAGGGAGATTCCTGCCACACTGGAAGAGTTAATAGCTGTCTCCAGTCGTATTTACCTCCGTTTTCATGAGCGGAGGTTAGAGCGAGCCCAGTGTAGGCAGACGTTGTGGCTGGCTCCTACATTCGCCAAACCTTTGGAATCTCCAGTCAAGGCCCCTGAGTCACATGAGGCTATGGTAGGGTCACGAGCGGGATCTAAGTCCAGGACCGCTCGTGCACTCCAGGTTTGTCATGTTTGCCAGCAGTCAGGACATCTTGCCACCAGATCTCCCCCGGTTGAGGAAACGTCAGCGTCTAGTTGTTGTAGGTGGAGGTACACTAGACTCGGCGACGTTTGCCTCCAAATTGTCCTTTAAGGGTACAATTACTATAGGTTCATTTACCCACTCGGTAGAGCTCTGCGTGTATTCTAGGGAGGAGGGCAAATTTATGTCTTCTGCCTTCGCCCAGCGTCACGCAATTCCCCTGGTAATGTTAGCTCAACCAGTAACCATACGAGTGGTAAATAGGTCGACACAGCCCTCACAGATAACACACCAGGCCATCCCTTTTTCTCTGTCCATGTCACCATCTCATCAGGAAATTATATCCCTGCTCGTCATTCCTGAGAAAATTGATGAGGTCCTGTTAGGGATACCTTGGCTACGGTTCCACTCTCCTCATATTGAGTGTTCCACTGGCAGAATTTTGGGATGGGGTCAATCTTGTGGGGGTAGATGTCAGAGGGAATGTTTTCAGGTTGCTACAACTGAGGTACCTGCAGATCTATCCTTTCTCCTCAAACAATATTAGCCCTATGCGGACGTGTTCTGTTATGGCTGGCAATCAGGCAACACAGCGTGCAGTAATCAGCGCACATACAGAGATCTGGCAATAACCAAAAACAATAGGACGAGCTCTGAGACGTGGAATCTCTGTAGACTGCAGTACCTGATCTATCCTCACACAACTATAAGCAGCAGTGGATTGCGCCTAACAACTACCTATGCAACTCGGCACCGCCTGAGGAGCTGACTAGCCTGAAGATAGAAATACAAGCCTGACTTACCTCAGAGAAATACCCCAAAGGAATAGGCAGCCCCCCACATATAATGACTGTTAGCAAGATGAAAAGACAAACGTAGGAATGAAATAGATTCAGCAAAGTGAGGCCCGATATTCTAGACAGAGCGAGGATAGCAAAGAGAACTATGCAGTCTACAAAAAACCCTAAAACGAAAACCACGCAAAGGGGCAAAAAGACCCACCGTGCCGAACTAACAGCACGGCGGTGCACCCCTCTGCTTCTCAGAGCTTCCAGCAAAAGACAATAGCAAGCTGGACAGAAAAAAACAGAAAACAAACTAGAAGCACTTATCTAGCAGAGCAGCAGGCCCAAGGAAAGATGCAGTAGCTCAGATCCAACACTGGAACATTGACAAGGAGCAAGGAAGACAGACTCAGGTGGAGCTAAATAGCAAGGCAGCCAACGAGCTCACCAAAACACCTGAGGGAGGAAGCCCAGAGACTGCAATACCACTTGTGACCACAGAAGTGAACTCAGCCACAGAATTCACAACAGTACCCCCCCCTTGAGGAGGGGTCACCGAACCCTCACCAGAACCCCCAGGCCGACCAGGATGAGCCACATGAAAGGCACGAACAAGATCTGGGGCATGGACATCAGAGGCAAAAACCCAGGAATTATCTTCCTGAGCATAACCCTTCCATTTGACCAGATACTGGAGTTTCCGTCTAGAGACACGAGAATCCAAAATCTTCTCCACAATATACTCCAATTCCCCCTCCACCAAAACAGGGGCAGAAGGCTCCACAGATGGAACCATAGGTGCCACGTATCTCCTCAACAACGACCTATGGAATACATTATGTATGGAAAAGGAGTCTGGGAGGGTCAGACGAAAAGACACCGGATTGAGAATCTCAGAAATCCTATACGGACCAATAAAACGAGGTTTAAATTTAGGAGAGGAAACCTTCATAGGAATATGACGAGAAGATAACCAAACCAAATCCCCAACACGAAGTCGGGGTCCCACACGGCGTCTGCGATTAGCGAAAAGCTGAGCCTTCTCCTGGGACAAGGTCAAATTGTCCACTACCTGAGTCCAGATCTGCTGCAACCTGTCCACCACAGAATCCACACCAGGACAGTCCGAAGACTCAACCTGTCCTGAAGAGAAACGAGGATGGAACCCAGAATTGCAGAAAAATGGAGAGACCAAGGTAGCCGAGCTGGCCCGATTATTAAGGGCGAACTCAGCCAACGGCAAAAATGACACCCAATCATCCTGGTCAGCGGAAACAAAACATCTCAGATATGTTTCCAAGGTCTGATTGGTTCGTTCGGTCTGGCCATTAGTCTGAGGATGGAAGGCCGAGGAGAAAGATAGGTCAATGCCCATCCTACCACAAAAGGCTCGCCAGAACCTCGAGACAAACTGGGAACCTCTGTCAGAAACAATATTCTCAGGAATGCCATGTAAACGAACCACATGCTGGAAGAACAAAGGCACCAAATCAGAGGAGGAAGGCAATTTAACCAAGGGCACCAGATGGACCATTTTAGAAAAGCGATCACAGACCACCCAAATGACCGACATTTTTTGAGAAACGGGAAGGTCAGAAATGAAATCCATCGAAATATGTGTCCAAGGCCTCTTCGGGACCGGCAAGGGCAAAAGCAACCCACTGGCACGTGAACAGCAGGGCTTAGCCCTAGCACAAATTCCACAGGACTGCACAAAAGCACGCACATCCCGTGACAGAGATGGCCACCAGAAGGATCTAGCAACCAACTCCCTGGTACCAAAGATTCCTGGATGACCGGCCAGCACCGAACAATGAAGTTCAGAGATAACTTTACTAGTCCACCTATCAGGGACGAACAGTTTCTCGGCCGGACAACGATCAGGTTTATTAGCCTGAAATTTCTGCAACACTCTCCGCAAATCAGGGGAGATGGCAGACACAATGACTCCTTCCTTGAGGATACTCGCCGGCTCAGATAACCCCGGAGAGTCGGGCACAAAACTCCTAGACAGAGCATCCGCCTTCACATTTTTAGAGCCCGGAAGGTATGAAATCACAAAATCAAAACGAGCAAAAAATAACGACCAACGGGCCTGTCTAGGATTCAAGCGCTTGGCAGACTCGAGATAAGTCAAGTTCTTATGATCAGTCAATACCACCACGCGATGCTTAGCACCCTCAAGCCAATGACGCCACTCCTCGAATGCCCACTTCATGGCCAGCAACTCTCGGTTGCCCACATCATAATTACGCTCAGCAGCAGAAAATTTCCTGGAAAAGAAAGCACATGGTTTGAACACTGAGCAACCAGAACCTCTCTGTGACAAAACCGCCCCTGCACCAATCTCAGAAGCATCAACCTCGACCTGGAACGGAAGAGAAACATCAGGTTGACACAACACAGGGGCACAGCAAAAACGACGCTTCAACTCCTGAAAAGCTTCCACGGCAGCAGAAGACCAATTAACCAAATCAGCACCCTTCTTGGTCAAATCGGTCAATGGTCTGGCAATGCTAGAAAAATTACAGATGAAGCGACGATAAAAATTAGCAAAGCCCAGGAATTTCTGCAGACTTTTTAGAGATGTCGGCTGAGTCCAATCCTGGATGGCCTGAACCTTAACCGGATCCATCTCGATAGTAGAAGGGGAAAAGATGAACCCCAAAAATGAAACTTTCTGCACACCGAAGAGACACTTTGATCCCTTCACGAACAAGGAATTAGCACGCAGTACCTGGAAAACCATTCTGACTTGCTTCACATGAGACTCCCAATCATCTGAGAAGATCAAAATGTCATCCAAGTAAACAATCAAGAATTTATCCAGATACTCACGGAAAATGTCATGCATAAAAGACTGAAAAACAGATGGAGCATTGGCAAGTCCGAACGGCATCACCAGATACTCAAAATGACCCTCGGGCGTATTAAATGCCGTTTTCCATTCATCTCCCTGCCTGATTCTCACCAGATTATACTCACCACGAAGATCAATCTTAGTAAACCAACTAGCCCCCTTAATCCGAGCAAACAAGTCAGAAATCAATGGCAAGGGATACTGAAACTTAACAGTGATCTTATTAAGAAGGCGGTAATCAATACACGGTCTTAGCGAACCATCCTTCTTGGCTACAAAAAAGAACCCTGCTCCCAATGGTGACGACGATGGGCGAATATGTCCCTTCTCCAGGGACTCCTTCACATAACTGCGCATAGCGGTGTGTTCAGGTACGGACAAATTAAATAAACGACCCTTAGGGAATTTACTACCAGGAATCAAATCGATAGCACAATCACAATTCCTATGCGGAGGTAGGGCATCAGACTTGGACTCTTCAAATACATCCTGAAAGTCCGACAAGAACTCTGGGATGTCAGAAGGAATGGATGACAAAATAGACAAAAATGGAACATCACCATGTACTCCCTGACAACCCCAGCTGGTTACCGACATAGAGTTCCAATCCAATACTGGATTATGGGTTTGTAGCCATGGCAACCCCAACACGACCACATCATGCAAATTATGCAGTACCAGAAAGCGAATAACTTCCTGATGTGCAGGAGCCATGCACATGGTCAGCTGGGCCCAGTACTGAGGCTTATTCTTGGCCAAAGGTGTAGCATCAATTCCTCTCAACGGAATAGGACACCGCAAAGGCTCCAAGAAAAATCCACAACGTTTAGCATAATCCAAATCCATCAGATTCAGGGCAGCGCCTGAATCCACAAACGCCATGACAGAATACGATGACAAAGAGCACATTAAGGTAATGGACAAAAGGAATTTGGACTGTACAGTACCAATAACGGCAGAGCTATCGAACCGCCTAGTGCGTTTAGGACAATTAGAAATAGCATGAGTAGAATCACCACAATAGAAACACAGTCTGTTCAGACGTCTGTGTTCTTGCCGTTCTACTTTAGTCATAGTCCTGTCGCACTGCATAGGCTCAGGTTTACTCTCAGGCAGTACCGCCAGATGGTGCACAAATTTACGCTCGCGCAAGCGACGACCGATCTGAATGGCCAAGGACATAGACTCATTCAAACCAGCAGGCATAGGAAATCCCACCATTACATCCTTAAGAGCTTCAGAGAGACCCTTTCTGAACAAAGCCGCTAGTGCAGATTCATTCCACAGAGTGAGTACTGACCATTTCCTAAATTTCTGACAATATACTTCTACATCATCCTGACCCTGGCATAAAGCCAGCAGATTTTTCTCAGCCTGATCCACTGAATTAGGCTCATCGTAAAGCAATCCGAGCGCCAGGAAAAATGCATCAACATTACTCAATGCAGAATCTCCTGGTGCAAGAGAAAACGCCCAGTCCTGTGGGTCGCCGCGCAAAAAAGAAATAATAATCAAAACCTGTTGAATAGGATTACCAGAAGAATGAGGTTTCAAGGCCAAAAATAGCTTACAATTATTTCTGAAGCTCAGGAACTTAGTTCTGTCACCAAAAAACAAATCAGGAATCGGAATTCTTGGTTCTAGCATCGATTTCTGATCAATAGTATCTTGAATCTTTTGTACATTTACAACGAGATTATCCATTGAGGAGCACAGAGCCTGAATATCCATGTCCACAGCTGTGTCCTGAAGCACTCTAATGTCTAGGGGAAAAAAAAGACTGAAGACAGAGCTAAGAAAAAAAAATGATGTCAGGATTTCTTTTTTCCCTCTATTGGGAATCATTGGTGGGGCTCCTTGTACTGTTATGGCTGGCAATCAGGCAACACAGCGTGCAGTAATCAGCGCACATACAGAGATCTGGCAATAACCAAAAACAATAGGACGAGCTCTGAGACGTGGAATCTCTGTAGACTGCAGTACCTGATCTATCCTCACACAACTATAAGCAGCAGTGGATTGCGCCTAACAACTACCTATGCAACTCGGCACCGCCTGAGGAGCTGACTAGCCTGAAGATAGAAATACAAGCCTGACTTACCTCAGAGAAATACCCCAAAGGAATAGGCAGCCCCCCACATATAATGACTGTTAGCAAGATGAAAAGACAAACGTAGGAATGAAATAGATTCAGCAAAGTGAGGCCCGATATTCTAGACAGAGCGAGGATAGCAAAGAGAACTATGCAGTCTACAAAAAACCCTAAAACGAAAACCACGCAAAGGGGCAAAAAGACCCACCGTGCCGAACTAACAGCACGGCGGTGCACCCCTCTGCTTCTCAGAGCTTCCAGCAAAAGACAATAGCAAGCTGGACAGAAAAAAACAGAAAACAAACTAGAAGCACTTATCTAGCAGAGCAGCAGGCCCAAGGAAAGATGCAGTAGCTCAGATCCAACACTGGAACATTGACAAGGAGCAAGGAAGACAGACTCAGGTGGAGCTAAATAGCAAGGCAGCCAACGAGCTCACCAAAACACCTGAGGGAGGAAGCCCAGAGACTGCAATACCACTTGTGACCACAGAAGTGAACTCAGCCACAGAATTCACAACAGTGTTCTCCAAAAGAGCTGCGGAGACCCTTCCGCCTCACGACCCCTATGACTGTCCTATTGACCTCTTGCCTGGTGCTGAGCCTCCCCGGGGTCGAATCTATCCGTTATCTCTCCCGGAGACGGAGGCAATGTCACAGTACATCCAGGAAAATCTGGCAAGAGGATTCATTAATAAGTCAGTGTCACCTGCAGGGGCTGGGTTCTTCTTCGTGCAGAAGAGGAACGGGGAACTACGTTCATGCATAAACTATAGGGGTCTTAACGCCATCACTGTTAGAATAAGTATACTCTGCCCCTGATATCTGAGCTCTTTGATAGGCTTTGGGGAGCAAGGGCATTTACTAAATTAGATCTGTGGGGTGCTTACAACCTGATTCTCATCTGTGAAGGGGACGAATGGAAGACAGCTTTTAACACCAGGGATGGGTACTATGAATATCTGGTGATGCCATTCGGGCGCTGTAATGCCCCAGCCGTTTTCCAAGACTTTGTCAATGACATCTTCCGGGATATGCTCTCCACCTCGGTCGTAGTCTGTCTGGATGATATTCTCCTCTACTATCTATCTATCTAGATATTGACTCCCACCGTAGAGATGTTTGTAGAGTCTTCGACCTCTTACGGGCAAATTTCCTCTACGCAAAGTTGGAGAAATGTGTGTTTGAGCAGGAGTCCTTACCTTTCCTGGGCTACATTATCTCTGCCCAGGGATTGGCTATGGATCCTGCCAAAGTACAGGCTGTGATGGACTGGTAGGTACCCCATTCTCTTAAAGCGGTGCAGCGCTTTTTGGGGGTTCATTAATTACTATCGCCAGTTCATTCCACACTTCTCAAATTTGGTAGCTCCCTTGGTTGCCCTCACCAAGAAGGGAGCAAATCCTAAATTGTGGTCTAAGGAGGTCTCCAAGGCCTTTCACTCAATTAAGTCACACTTTGCTAGCGCTCCCATCCTACATTTCCCCGATGTAGATAAGCCATTTATAATGGAGGTGGATGCCTTATCCGTTGGTGCTGGAGCAGTCCTTTTCCAAAAGAATGCTCAAGGTCGGAAGCATCCTTGCTTCTTCTTTTCTAAAACCTTCTCGCCAGCGGAGAGGAATTATTCCATCGGGGACAGGGAGTTGCTAGCCATGAAGTTGGCCTTCTCAGAGAGGAGACATCTCTTGGAGGGGGCTCGTTTTCCCTTCCAAGTCTTCACAGACCACAAGAAGTTGATGTACTTGCAGACAGCACAGCGGTTAAATTCTCACCAGGCCAGATGGTCCTTATTCTTCTCCCGGTTTCATTTCACCCTCCATTTTCTTTCTGGGGAGAAGAACGTTTGTGCCGACACTCTCTCTCGCTCCGTTAAATCATCATCTGAGGAGGAAGAGGAACCATAGCTTATTGTCCCCACTGAGAGCCTGAGAACTGTGGCCTCGGTTTCGCTAGTGTCTGTGCCTCCGGGCAAGACTTTTGTACCATCCAGCCTGCGTCCTGAGGTTCTCTCTTGGGCTCACTCGTCCAGGGTTGGTGGACATTTTGGGTCCAAAAGGACATCTGAGCTACTGATAAGGACATACTGGTGGCTGCATATGGCTTGTGACATCGCAGACTATGTTCGGGCGTGTGTCTCTTGCGCCAAGAGCAAGTCTCCTTGGCAATGGCCAGCTGGGTTGTTTTACCCCTGCCGGTAGTGGACAGGCCCTGGGAGATGGTCGGGATGGATTTTGTGGTGGGCTTACCCAAGTCTCTTAGCTGCACCATTATCTGGGTGATCATCGACCATTTCTCCAAAATGGTGCACTTGGTGCCTCTTCCACGGCTACCTTCTGCACAGGCTCTGGCAGCGTTGTTCATCAAGCATATCTTTCACCTACATGGTATGCCGGACAAAATTGTCAGTGACCGGGATCCCCAGTTGGCGTCTCGATTCTGGAGAGAGCTTTGTTGTCTACTCACTATTGAGTTTAATCTCTCCTCGGCATATCACCCCGAGACGAATGGGTTGGTTGAGAGGGCCAACCAGACCCTGGTCACATATTTACCACATTTTGCTTCTGCCAGGCTGGATGACTGGGCATCTTTGCTACCGGGGGCAGAGTTTGCACTTAACAACGCCGTAGCTGACTCCACCGGTCAAACTCCATTCCTCCTGAATTACAGCCAGCATCTGAGTATCCCTGTGCCCATGCCCGTGTCTTCCGCCGACTTTAGGGTGGCAGACTGGGCTGTGGAGGCACGGGACATTTGGTACCACACTCAGGAAGCCATTCGGGCCTCCAAGGGAAGAATGAGGACCTCCGCCAATGCACTTCGGTGCCCAGCTTCGACCTTTGCTCCTGGCGACTTGGTGTGGCTCTCCGCCCGTAACATCAGGCTGTGAGTTGAGTCCACTAAGTTTGCACCTCGCTAATTGGGTCCCTTCAAGGTCTTCGAAAAGGTTAAGCCTGTGGTCTACCATCTGGCCTTTCCTCTATGCCTAGGTATCACCGACACCTTTCATGTGTCCCTCTTGAAGCCCTTATACATGTCCCGGTTTTCCGAGTCATCTGCCGGCACATCGGGTTCATCTACAGACGATTAGGAGGTGAACGCTATTTTGGGGTGCAAGGTGGTACGTGGCAAAAAATTTTATTTAGTGCATTGGAAAGGTCCCGGGAGCCTGCTGAACACATTCAAGCTCCACAGCTCATTGCTGCCTTTGAGCGTAGTGAGGTCCAAGGAGGGGGGGGGGGCACAATGGACACAATGTTAGGTGTCGAGTTCCTGGCTCTGCACAGGGGGAATCTCGAACCATCTCTGCTGGGGTCTCCCATTCTTCTCCAGCCACAGAGGAGTCTGCTTAGCATAGACGTCAGTCCCAGCATCTAGCTCAGGCTGATACTGAACGACTACTTACTACTGCCCTTCCAGTCTCAGTCCTTGTAGCCAGCAATCTTCAGCAGTGAGCAGGTCTTTCTGGAACTAAGTCCTGCTTTTCACTTACTGAGCATGCCCACGTGACGACCTCCCATTGGAGGTCGGGGGTCACATGCTCAGGTCCTGTTGCGGCTCCTATTGGACCATCTGGAAGGTCTTGTAGCACTGCCGTTATAAAAGGTTCGCATGCAGCTCGGCCATGCGCTAGTGTACACTTGTAAATGTGTGTGTGCTGACGTGTGAAAGTCACTCATTAATTATCCCCTCCCTTGTGTATGACTGCTCATGTAAGGTGGATGATTGCTATCTAGCGCCCGGCTTGCTATCAGCACGTGGCACACAAAGCAGACCTGTGTGGCGCCATGCGCTTTCACAGTGCTTTCCTTGCCCAAGCCTGGGTGGTTAGTGGCGTCCGCCAGAGCGGCACCGCACGCACTCTTGTGCATTTAAATTATTATTTCAGTTACGCTGACACCCCAGTTGCGGTGTCGCGCGCAAGAGGTCTAGTTGTATTCTAATCCCGAGTCAAGGGGTAGAGCTCTGTGACTTCTTGCTTGCGATCTTTGTGCGGTACGCGACCCTGTGACGTAACAGGGTTCACTTTCTTCATACTGGGTGAAGTTAACCCGTGTGTGAATCCATATTGTACTGCCATATAGTCCATCATTACTTAGTAGCAGGTTCCATCTCTGTGGTGGACCCCGGGCTGCAAATGCACCTTACTCTATCTTTCTAATTATTTGGTGCGTTCCTCTAGCCCTAACATGCTACCTTAAAAAAATTAATATTATATATGGTCAGTTATTACATAACCTTTATTGTTTGCCTAAACTAAAATTATGTTAAGATTTGAATATAATAACTTATATAAAACGCATACTTGATTTTGGTGGCCTAAAACTGCGGTTTTATAAAGTCACAAAATTCCTTGGTGACTTCATTTCCTTAGAAATTGACAATGTAATTTATATCATTTACATTCATTTTCCAAGTTTTCTGTTTTTAATTTAGGTGTGTAATATAAGACTGTTTTTTACTACTCTAATATGATTGGACAGATCATAAACATGTTGGTCATGCCAATGGTTTATAACCGACAGTACATATTATGTAAGAATATGACTGAAATGAACAGTAGTGGATGATAAAAAATGGGAATAAATGACTAAAATGTTATAAGGTCCAGTGTACATACTATGGAAGCACCTGATGAATACCCTGTAAATGATAATTATGTTATAATATAGTTTCTATATTTAAATAGAAATAGAGAAATATAGAGCAGTTTATATGTTATGTAAATTTTGAAAATTGTTTTCCACTATGTCATGGTATTCATTCCGTTAATAATTAATATTTTTATATGGCTCTCCAAAGGTTAACATTTTGTAATAAAAATGTGTGTTTAATGCTGAACATTCTATATATCACTGAAATTATTTATAGTCACAAAAACTGTACTGTTATTTCTATAGCGTAGATGCTTTTCTATAAAAAATAAATGGACAGTTGTGATTTATGAACTTAATTATAGAGTGATATTGAACATTACAGCCTAGAATGGAAAGCAGTTTGTTCTAAATCTAATCAGACTGGTGCTGGGTTTTTATTAGTTAGGTTTTTTGTACTTTTATACTGAAAATGCAGAAAAATATTGCAACATTTAAGTCCTTTGTAAAGGTTTAAAATAACTAATCTTGTTATATACTTTTCTTAAAAATACAGAATTTTCCATGCTGCTTTCTTCCGATGAAATATATACAGTTGTGTGAAAAAGTGTTGCCTCTTCCTGATTTCCTATTCTTTTGCATGTTTGTCACTAGGGTTGAGCGAAACGGATCGGACAAATTGAAAAATCGTCAACTTTCGGCAAAGTCGGGTTTCGTGAAACCCGACCCGATCCTAGTGTGGGATCGGCGATGAGGTCGCGTTTCGTATGATGTTTTCAGCGCCATTTTTCATCCAATGAAGGAGGACGCAAAGTGTGGGCAGCGTGATGACATAGGTCTCGGTCCCCACCATCTTAGAGAAGGGCATGACAGTGATTGGCTTGCTTTCTGCGGCATCACAGAACCTGGCTGGAAGATGTACGACAAACTAACAGAACTGACGTAGATCCACTTAGTGCCAATTTAAATCTCCCTTTTTCGGGGGGAGACTGCACCAAAACTCAGGCCCAGTGTATAACACTACACAATGTAAGTGGCAGAACGTGGCTGGAAGATATTGGACAAAATAACAGAACTGACGTAGAACCACTTTGTGCCAATTTAAATCTCCCTTTTTTGGGGGGGGGAGACTGCACCAAAACTCAGGCCCAGTGTATAACACTACACAATGTAAGTGGCAGAACGTGGCTGCAAGATATTGGACAAAATAACAGAACTGACGTAGAACCACTTAGTGCCAATTTAAATTTCCCTTTTTTGGGGGGAGACTGCACCAAAACTCAGGCCCAGTGTATAACACTACACAATGTAAGTGGAAGAACGTGGCTGGAAGATATATAAAAAAAAATACAAGGACAAATACAATTACAATCTCAATTTCAATCTCCCTACAATGATCTCAGGACAAGTAGGGCAGCAATACAAAGGACTGCTGCACACAAAAGTGTGGACAAATAAACAAGATAACTGTGCAGAAAGGAGCAACTGGATTTTTTGCTTTTAAAAAAGCAGTTGGTTTGCACAGCGGCGTACACACAGCAATGCAGCTATCAGGGAGCCTTATAAGGCAGCCTAATAAGCTACAGAGCTGATGCACAAAAATATAAACTCCACTCTCCCTGCAAAGAAATGGTGGTGTTGGACAGTGGAAATCACTACAGCACAAGCAGTTTCGGGGCTTAATCTTCCCTCCCTAACTATATCCCTTCTGATGCAGCTGCAGCAACCTCTCCCTATGCTAAGATCAGCAGAAGTAAGATGACGGTCGGCGTGCACGCCACTTTATAGCCCCTGTGACGCCGCAGAAAGCAAGCCAATCACTGTCATGCCCTTCTCTAAGATGGTGGGGACCGAGACCTATGTCATCACGCTGCCCACACTCTGCGTCCTCCTTCATTGGCTGAGAAATGGTGCTGAAAACATCATACGAAACATGACTTTGGTGCGCTGATCGTCGACCTCATTGCTGATCTCACACTAGGATCGGGTCGGGTTTCACGAAACCTGACTTTGCCGAAAGTCGGCGATTTTTCAATTTGTCCGATCTGTTTCGCTCAACCCTAGTCAATAGCTTTATAACTCCGAACGTCTTAAAAAAAAATTAATTCCTGCTATTCGATTTGATTGGGCTAAACCTCTATGCCTTTAATGTCTCCTCCACCTCCCCAATACATCCTACATTATTCTTAGTTGTTTTCCTTCATGTAGAATTAACCTACAAGCAAAGAAAGTGTTTATTTTAATTCCGATATTTTGGTCCCATTGACTTGCATTGGTATCGGCAATATCTGATATTTTTTGAATATCAGCCAATCCAATACCGATGCTTCTGGATATCAGAAGGTATCGCTCAACAATATTGGTCAGACAATAATAGCCAATGTAGGTGTCGAGTTCCAGCCTCTGCACAGGGGGAATCTCAAGCTATCTCCGCTGCGGTCTCCCATTCTTCTCCAGCCGAGTCTATCTGCCTCCATCTCCGGGAGAGATAACTATGTCACAATACATTCAGGAAAATCTGGCAAGAGGATTCATTAGAAAGTCAGTGTCACCTGCAGGGGCTGGGTTCTTCTTCATGCAGAAGAAGAATGGGGAACTACGTCCATGCATAGACAACAGGGGTCTTAACGTCATCACAGTTAAAAGCAAAAATCATGTTGCTCCTTTCTGCACAGTTATCTTGTTTACTTGTCCACACTTTTGTGTACAGCAGTCCTTTTTATTGCTGCCATACTTGTCCTGAGATCATTGTAGGGAGATTAAAATTGTACTACAGTCCTTGTATTTTTTCATATATCTTCCAGCCACTTTCTGCCACTTACATTGTGTTGTTTTATGCACAGGGCTTGAGGTTTGGTTTAGTCTCCCCCCAAAAAAAAGTGAGATTCAAATTATCACAAAGTGGATATATTTCAGTCCTGTTAGTTTGTGGAATATCAGCCAGCCACTTTCTGCCACTTACATTGTGTTGTTATATACACTGGGCCTAAGTTGTGGTTCAGTCTCCCAAAAAAAAGGGGGAGATTTAAATTCTCACAAAGTGGATATACTTCTGTCCTGTTAGTTTTTCGTATATCAGCCAGCCACTTTCTGCCACTTAGATTGCTGTTATGAAAGGCAATTCAGAATCACAATGGACATGGAGGTCAGAGCACATACAGTGAACTGACAATAACCCAAAATAATAGAACGAGCTCTGAGACGTGGGAACTCTGCAGACCGCAATCCCTAAGCCTATCAAACCACACTAAAGGTAGCCGTGGAGCGCTCCTGACCAGAACCTAGGCGCCTCGTCACAGCCTGAGAAACTAGCTAATCCTGAAGATAGAAAAATAAGCCTACCTTGCCTCAGAGAAATTCCCCAAAGGAAAAGGCAGCCCCCCACATATAATGACTGTGAGTAAGATGAAAACACAAACATAGAGATGAAACAGATTTAGCAAAGTGAGGCCCGACTAGCTGAACAGAACGAGGGTAGGGAATATAACTTTGCGGTCAGCACAAAAACCTATAAAAAACCACGCAGAGGGGACAAAAAGACCCTCCGCACCGACTAACGGTACGGAGGTGGTCCCTCTGCGTCTCAGAGCTTCCAGCAGGCGAGAAAAACCAATAAAGCAAGCTGGACAGAAAAATAGCAACAAAATAACATAAGCAAAACTTAGCTTTGCAGAGCAGCAGGCCACAGGAATGATCCAGGGAAAAAACAAGTCCCACACTGAAACATTGACAGGAAGCATAGATCAAAGCATCAGGTGGAGTTAAGTAGAGAAGAAGCTAACGAGCTCACCAGATCACCTGAGGGAGGAAACTCAGAAGCTGCAGTACCACTTTCCTCCACAAACGGAAGATCCCAGAGAGAATCAGCCGAAGTACCACTTGTGACCACAGGAGTGAACTCTGCCACAGAATTCACAACAGTACCCCCCCCTTGAGGAGGGGTCACCGAACCCTCACCAGAGCCCCCAGGCCGACCAGGATGAGCCACATGAAAGGCACGAACAAGATCGGGATCATGGACATCAGAGGCAAAAACCCAGGAATTATCCTCCTGAGCATAACCCTTCCATTTAACCAGATACTGGAGTTTCCGTCTTGAAACACGAGAATCCAAAATCTTCTCTACAATATACTCCAATTCCCCCTCCACCAAAACCGGGGCAGGAGGCTCAACAGATGGAACCATAGGTGCCACGTATCTCCGCAACAATGACCTATGGAATACGTTATGTATGGAAAAAGAATCTGGAAGGGTCAGACGAAAAGACACAGGATTAAGAACCTCAGAAATCCTATACGGACCAATAAAACGAGGTTTAAACTTAGGAGAGGAAACCTTCATAGGAATATGACGAGAAGATAACCAAACCAGATCCCCAACACGAAGTCGAGGACCCACACGGCATCTGCGATTAGCGAAAAGTTGAGCCTTCTCCTGGGACAAGGTCAAATTGTCCACTACCTGAGTCCAAATCTGCTGCAACCTGTCCACCACAGTATCCACACCAGGACAGTCCGAAGACTCAACCTGTCCAGAAGAGAAACGAGGATGGAACCCAGAATTGCAGAAAAACTGTGAAACCAAGGTAGCCGAGCTGGCCCGATTATTAAGGGCGAACTCAGCCAAAGGCAAAAAGGACACCCAGTCATCCTGATCAGCAGAAACAAAGCACCTCAGATATGTTTCCAAGGTCTGATTGGTTCGCTCGGTCTGGCCATTAGTCTGAGGATGGAAAGCCGAGGAAAAAGACAAGTCAATACCCATCCTACCACAAAAGGCTCGCCAAAACCTCGAAACAAACTGGGAACCTCTGTCAGAAACAATATTCTCTGGAATGCCATGCAAACGAACCACATGCTGGAAGAACAAAGGCACCAAATCAGAGGAGGAAGGCAATTTAGACAAGGGTACCAGATGGACCATCTTAGAAAAGCGATCACAGACCACCCAAATGACTGACATCTTTTGAGAAACGGGAAGGTCAGAAATAAAATCCATAGAGATATGTGTCCAAGGCCTCTTCGGGACCAGCAAGGACAAAAGCAACCCACTGGCACGAGAACAGCAGGGCTTAGCCCGAGCACAAATCCCACAGGACTGCACAAAAGCACGCACATCCCGCGACAGAGAGGGCCACCAAAAGGATCTAGCCACTAACTCTCTGGTACCAAAGATTCCAGGATGACCAGCCAACACCGAACAATGAAGTTCAGAGATAACTCTATTCGTCCACCTATCAGGGACAAACAGTTTCTCCACTGGGCAACGATCAGGTTTATTAGCCTGAAATTTTTGCAGCACCCGCCGCAAATCAGGGGAGATGGCAGACACAATTACTCCTTCCTTGAGGATACCCGCCGGCTCAGATAAACCCGGAGAGTCGGGTACAAAACTCCTAGACAGAGCATCCGCCTTCACATTTTTAGAGCCCGGAATGTACGAAATCACAAAGTCAAAACGGGCAAAAAACAACGACCAACGAGCTTGTCTAGGATTCAAGCGCTTGGCAGACTCGAGATAAGTCAAGTTCTTATGATCAGTCAATACCACCACGCGATGCTTAGCTCCTTCAAGCCAATGACGCCACTCCTCGAATGCCCACTTCATGGCCAGCAACTCTCGGTTGCCCACATCATAATTACGTTCAGCAGGCGAAAACTTCCTGGAAAAGAAAGCGCATGGTTTCATCACTGAGCAACCAGAACCTCTCTGCGACAAAACAGCCCCTGCTCCAATCTCAGAAGCATCAACCTCGACCTGGAACGGAAGAGAAACATCTGGTTGACACAACACAGGGGCAGAAGAAAAACGATGCTTCAACTCTTGAAAAGCTTCCACAGCAGCAGAAGACCAATTGACCACATCAGCACCCTTCTTGGTCAAATCGGTCAATGGTTTAGCAATACTAGAAAAATTGCAGATGAAGCGACGATAAAAATTAGCAAAGCCCAGGAACTTTTGCAGACTTTTCAGAGATGTCGGCTGAGTCCAATCATGGATGGCTTGGACCTTAACAGGATCCATCTCGATAGTAGAAGGGGAAAAGATGAACCCCAAAAATGAAACCTTATGCACACCAAAGAGACACTTTGATCCCTTCACAAACAAAGAATTAGCACGCAGGACCTGAAAAACCGTTCTGACCTGCTTCACATGAGACTCCCAATCATCCGAGAAGATCAAAATGTCATCCAAGTACACAATCAGGAATTTATCCAGGTACTCTCGGAAGATGTCATGCATAAAGGACTGAAACACTGATGGAGCATTGGCAAGTCCGAACGGCATCACTAGATACTCAAAATGACCCTCGGGCGTATTAAATGCAGTTTTCCATTCATCACCTTGCTTAATTCGCACCAGATTATACGCACCACGAAGATCTATCTTTGTGAACCAACTAGCCCCCTTAATCCGAGCAAACAGATCAGATAACAATGGCAAGGGGTACTGAAATTTAACCGTGATCTTATTAAGAAGGCAGTAATCTATACAAGGTCTCAGCGAACCATCCTTCTTGGCTACAAAAAAGAACCCTGCTCCTAATGGCGACGATGACGGGCGAATATGCCCCTTCTCCAGGGATTCCTTCACATAACTGCACATAGCGGTGTGCTCAGGCACGGATAAATTAAACAATCGACCTTTTGGGAATTTACTACCAGGAATCAAATTGATAGCACAATCACAATCCCTATGCGGAGGTAGGGTATTGGACTTGGGCTCATCAAATACATCCCGGTAATCAGACAAGAACTCTGGGACCTCAGAAGGAGTGGATGATGAAATTGACAGAAATGGAACATCACCATGTACCCCCTGACAACCCCAGCTGGACACCGACATGGATTTCCAATCTAATACTGGATTATGGGCTTGTAGCCATGGCAACCCCAACACGACCACATCATGCAGATTATGCAACACCAGAAAGCGAATAACCTCCTGATGTGCAGGAGCCATGCACATGGTCAGCTGGGTCCAGTATTGAGGCTTATTCTTGGCCAAAGGCGTAGCATCAATTCCTCTCAATGGAATAGGACACTGCAAGGGCTCCAAGAAAAACCCACAACGCTTAGCATATTCCAAGTCCATCAAATTCAGGGCAGCGCCTGAATCCACAAATGCCATGACAGAATATGATGACAAAGAGCAGATCAAGGTAACGGACAGAAGAAATTTTGACTGTACAGTACCAATGGTGGCAGACCTAGCGAACCGCTTAGTGCGCTTAGGACAATCAGAGATAGCATGAGTGGAATCACCACAGTAGAAACACAGACCATTCAGACGTCTATGTTCTTGCCGTTCAACTCTGGTCAAGGTCCTATCACACTGCATAGGCTCAGGTTTAAGCTCAGGTAATACCGCCAAATGGTGCACAGGTTTACGCTCACGCAAGCGTCGACCGATCTGAATGGCCAAAGACATAGACTCATTCAAACCAGCAGGCATAGGAAATCCCACCATGACATCCTTAAGGGCTTCAGAGAGACCCTTTCTGAATATTGCTGCCAGCGCAGATTCATTCCATTGAGTGAGCACTGACCACTTTCTAAATTTCTGACAATATACCTCTATCTCATCCTGAGCCTGACAAAGAGCCAGCAAATTTTTTTCTGCCTGATCCACTGAATTAGGCTCATCGTACAGCAACCCAAGCGCCAGGAAAAACGCATCGATATTACTCAATGCAGGATCTCCTGACGCAAGAGAAAACGCCCAGTCCTGAGGGTCGCCGCGCAAAAAAGAAATGACGATCCTAACCTGTTGAATTGGGTCACCAGAAGAGCGAGGTTTCAAAGCCAGAAATAGTTTACAATTATTTTTGAAACTCAGAAATTTAGTTCTATCTCCAAAAAACAAATCTGGAATAGGAATTCTCGGTTCAAGCAAAGAATTCTGGACCACAAAATCTTGAATATTTTGAACTCTTGCCGTGAGCTGATCCACACATGAAGACAGACCTTTAATGTCCATTGCTACACTTGTGTCCTGAACCACCCAAATGTCTAGGGGAAAAAAAAGACAAAACACAGTGCAAAGAAAAAAAAATGGTCTCAGAACTTCTTTTTTCCCTCTATTGAGAATCATTAGCACTTTTGGCTTCCTGTACTGTTATGAAAGGCAATTCAGAATCACAATGGACATGGAGGTCAGAGCACATACAGTGAACTGACAATAACCCAAAATAATAGAACGAGCTCTGAGACGTGGGAACTCTGCAGACCGCAATCCCTAAGCCTATCAAACCACACTAAAGGTAGCCGTGGAGCGCTCCTGACCAGAACCTAGGCGCCTCGTCACAGCCTGAGAAACTAGCTAATCCTGAAGATAGAAAAATAAGCCTACCTTGCCTCAGAGAAATTCCCCAAAGGAAAAGGCAGCCCCCCACATATAATGACTGTGAGTAAGATGAAAACACAAATATAGAGATGAAACAGATTTAGCAAAGTGAGGCCCGACTAGCTGAACAGAACGAGGATAGGGAAGATAACTTTGCGGTCAGCACAAAAACCTATAAAAAAACCACGCAGAGGGGACAAAAAGACCCTCCGCACCGACTAACGGTACGGAGGTGGTCCCTCTGCGTCTCAGAGCTTCCAGCAGGCGAGAAAAACCAATAAAACAAGCTGGACAGAAAAATAGCAACAAAATAACATAAGCAAAACTTAGCTTTGCAGAGCAGCAGGCCACAGGAATGATCCAGGGAAAAAACAAGTCCCACACTGAAACATTGACAGGAAGCATTGATCAAAGCATCAGGTGGAGTTAAGTAGAGAAGAAGCTAACGAGCTCACCAGATCACCTGAGGGAAGAAACTCAGAAGCTGCAGTACCACTTTCCTCCACAAACGGAAGATCCCAGAGAGAATCAGCCGAAGTACCACTTGTGACCACAGGAGTGAACTCTGCCACAGAATTCACAACAGATTGCATTGTTATATACACTGGGCCTAAGTTGTGGTTCAGTCTCCCCCCAAAAAAGGGAGATTCAAATTCTCACAAAGTGGATATACTTCTGTCCTGTTAATTTGTTGTATGTCAGCCAGCCACTTTCTGCCACTTAGATTGCGTTGTTATATACACTGGGCCTAAGTTGTGGTTCAGTCTCCCAAAAAAAGGGAGATTCAAATTCTCACAAAGTGGATATACTTCTGTCCTGTTAGTTTTTCGTATATCAGCCAGCCACTTTCTGCCACTTAGATTGCGTTGTTATATACACTGGGCCTAAGTTGTGGTTCAGTCTCCCCCCAAAAAAGGGAGATTCAAATTCTCACAAAGTGGATATACTTCTGTCCTGTTAGTTTGTCATATGTCAGCCAGCCACTTTCTGCCACTTAGATTGCGTTTTTATATACACTAGGCCTAAGTAGTGGTTCAGTCTCCCTCCCAAAAAGGGGAGATTCAAATTCTAACAAAGTGGTTATACTTCTGTCCTGTTAGTTTGTTGTATATCAGCCAGCCACTTTCAGCCACTTACATTGTGTTGTTTTTTGCACAGGGCCTGATTTTTTGATCAGTCACCCAAAAAAAAGGGAGATTTAAAATCTCAACACGTTTATATACACCTTCTACCTTGTTTTACAGTACCATATAACAGTTGTTATTTTGGTTAGATTTTCCAAAAGATGAGGAAGTCAGGTGGAAGAGGCCGTGGGTGGTGGTTGCGAGCTGGTACTGATGGTGGTGGTGATGCATCTGGTGGTAGTGGCAAAAGCACAATAGCACCTAAGGCTGGAGGTGTTGAGCCAGCATCATCGTCTGGCTACACAAGGCCTCGAAGGCTCCCTTATCTGGGAGTGGGAAAATGGCTTTTAAAGCCGGAGCAGCAGGAAAAAGTTTTGGCTTTCCTTGCTGATTCAGCCTCTAGCTCTTTCGCCTCCTCTTCAGAAAGTTCCAAATATAAAAGCAGCGAGTCGTCAATGGATGCTCCCGGTCAGGAACAAGACGTTTCCCTGTGTCCTTCACCCAAATCAAAAGTGAAGGATGCGTCAGGCGACACTACAGGTTACTCCATGGAGCTCTTTACACATACCGTGCCTGGGTTAGAACGGGAAATTGTTAACTGCCCATTACAAGATGAATCGGACATGGAGTGCACTGATGCACAGCCACAGCTAGATTATAATCCTGTTCCATTGACTCAGATCACTACATTGCCCTCGCAGTATACTGAGCCAGAATCTTACCCTGATGAGACTATGGTGCCCTGTCCCGAATGCTATAGCACCTTGAATGGTGACACAGAGGAAGGTTCCCACTGACATTGAAGAGGAGGTGATAGATGACCCAGTTGTTGACCCAGATTGGCAACCATTGGGGGAAGAGGGTGCCGCTGCCAGTAGATCAGAAACGGAGGAGTATGATCCGCAGCAGCCATCTACATCGCAACAACTTTCATCTGGCAGGCCCGTATCAGGCCAAAAACGTTTGTCAAAAGCAAAAACAGTTTTAGGACAGCTTGGCCATCCGGGGAAAGTAGCACAGCGTGCAATGCCTGAAAAGGTATTCCATAGTAGGAAGAGTGCAGTGTGGCAATTTTTTAACCAAGATCCGAATGATCAGTCAAAAGTTATCTGTAAGAAATGCTCAAAGACCTTTAGCAGATGGAAGAATCTTCAAAATTTAAATATAACATGCATGCTTAGACATTTAATCAGCATGCATTTGCAAGCCTGGACTAATTACCAAACATCCCCTACAGTTGGTGCACCTGCTCAGAATGAAGGTAGTCAGCAATGCTACATTGCTTCCCTCACTGTAAGCCCACCGGTTAGGACACCAACAGCAGCAAATGTGGAGGTATCATCACAAGGCCAAAGCAGTCAGGGAATCACAAGGTTATTGGTAGGAAACACTGTATGTAGGCCAACATCGAGAATACCATCACCAACCCTCTCTCAATCCGCCATGTCCACCACCACCACCACTGCTAGTTCCACAATATGCAGCTCTCCAGTCCAGATCACCCTCATTAGGAAAAGAAAGTACTCATCCTCTTATCCGCGTACACAGGGTTTGAACGCCCACATTGCTAGACTTATCTCTTTAGAGATGATACCCTACCGGTTAGTTGAAAGCGAAGCTTTCAAAAGCAATGATGGCCTACTGTTGTGAATTCTGTGGCAGAGTTCACTCCTGTGGTCACAAGTGGTACTTCGGCTGATTCTCTCTGGGAGCTTCCGTTTGTGGAGGAAAGTGGTACTGCAGCTTCTGAGTTTCCTCCCTCAGGTGATCTGGTGAGGTCGTTAGCTGCTTCTCTACTTAACTCCACCTAATGCTTTGATTCATGCTTCCTGTCAATGTTCCAGTGTTGGACTTGTGTTTCTCTGGATCATTCCTGTGGCCTGCTGCTCTGCATAGCTAAGTGCTTCTTTGCTATTTGTTGCTATTTTTTCTGTCCAGCTTGTCTATTTGTTTTGCTGGAAGCTCTGGGACGCAAGGGGTGTACCTCCGTGCCGTTAGTTCGGTACGGAGGGTCTTTTTGCCCCTTTGCGTGGTTTTCTTTAGGGTTTTGTGTAGACCGCAAAGTTATCTTTCCTATCCTCGTTCTGTCTAGAATATCGGGCCTCACTTTGCTGAATCTATTTCATCCCTACGTTTGTCTTTTCATCTTACTCACAGTCATTATATGTGGGGGGCTGCCTTTTCCTTTGGGGTATTTCTCTGAGGCAAGGTAGGCTTATTTTTCTATCTTCAGGCTAGTTAGTTTCTCAGGCTGTGCCGAGTTGCATAGGGAGCGTTAGGCGCAATCCACAGCTGCCTCTAGTTGTGTTTGGAGAGGATTAGGATTTGCGGTCTACAGAGTTCCCACGTCTCAGAGCTCGTTCTGTTATTTTGGGTTGTTGTCAGATCACTGTGTGTGCTCTGATCGCTATGTACATTGTGTTCGTGAATTGCCTATCACAACAGTACAGGAAGCCCAAAGTGCTAATGTTTCTCAATAGAGGGAAAAAAGAAGTTCTGAGACCATTTTTTTTCCTTTGCACTGTGTTTTGTCTTTTTTTTCCCCTAGACATTTGGGTGGTTCCGGACACAGGTGTGGACATGGATATTCAGGGTCTGTGCTCTTCAATGGATAATCTCGTTATAAATGTACAAAAGATTCAAGACTTGGTGGTTCAGAAGCCTATGTTAGAACCAAAAATTCCTATTCCTGATTTGTTTTTTGGTGATAGAGTCAAGTTTATGAATTTCAAAAATAATTGCAAGCTGTTTTTGGCCTTGAAACCTCACTCCTCTGGTGACCCAGCTCAACAAGTGAGAATTATTATTTCTTTTTTGCGTGGGGACCCTCAAGACTGGGCATTTTCCCTTGCGCCGGGAGATCCTGCATTGGGTAATATTGATGCGTTTTTCCTGGCGCTCGGATTGCTGTACGATGAGCCTAATTCAGTGGATCAGGCAGAGAAAAATTTGCTGGCTTTGTGTCAGGGTCAGGATGAGATAGAGGTATACTGTCAGAAATTTAGAAAGTGGTCTGTACTCACTCAATGGAATGAAGCTGCGCTCGCAGCGATTTTCAGAAAGGGTCTCTCTGAAGCCCTTAAAGATGTCATGGTGGGATTTCCTATGCCTGATGGTCTGAATGAATCTATGTCTTTGGCCATTCAGATCGGTCGACGCTTGCGTGAGCGTAAAGCTGTGCACCATTTGGCGGTGTTACCTGAGATTAAACCTAAGCCTATGCAGTGCGATAGGACTTTGTCCAGAGTTGAACGGCATGAACACAGACGTCTGAATGGTCTGTGTTTCTACTGTGGTGATTCCACTCATGCCATTTCTGATTGTCCTAAGCGCTCTAAGCGGTTCGCTAGGTTTGCCACCATTGGTACAGTACAGTCAAAATTTCTTCTGTCCGTTACTTTGATATGCTCTTTGTCATCATATTCTGTCATGGCGTTTGTGGATTCAGGCGCTGCCCTGAATTTGATGGACTTGGATTATGCTAAGCGTTGTGGGTTTTTCTTGGAGCCCTTGCAGTGTCCTATTCCATTAAGAGGAATTGATACTACACCTTTGGCCAAGAATAAGCCTCAGTACTGGACCCAGCTGACCATGTGCATGGCTCCTGCACATCAGGAGGATATTCGCTTTCTGGTGTTGCATAATCTGCATGATGTGGTCGTGTTGGGGTTGCCATGGCTACAAGTCCATAATCCAGTATTAGATTGGAAATCCATGTCGGTGTCCAGCTGGGGTTGTCAGGGGGTACATGGTGATGTTCCATTTCTGTCAATTTCGTCATCCACCCCTTCTGAGGTCCCAGAGTTCTTGTCTGATTACCGGGATGTATTTGATGAGCCCAAGTCTGATACCCTACCTCCGCATAGGGATTGTGATTGTGTTATCAATTTGATTCCTGGTAGTAAATTCCCAAAAGGTCGATTGTTTAATTTATCCGTACCTGAGCACACCGCTATGCGCAGTTATGTGAAGGAATCCCTGGAGAAGGGGCATATTCGCCCGTCATCGTCGCCATTAGGAGCAGGGTTCTTTTTTGTAGCCAAGAAGGATGGTTCGCTGAGACCTTGTATAGATTACCGCCTTCTTAATAAGATCACGGTTAAATTTCAGTACCCCTTGCCATTGTTATCTGACCTGTTTGCTCGGATTAAGGGGGCTAGTTGGTTCACAAAGATAGATCTTCGTGGTGCGTATAATCTGGTGCAAATTAAGCAAGGCGATGAATGGAAAACTGCATTTAATACGCCCGAGGGTCATTTTGAGTATCTAGTGATGCCGTTCGGACTTGCCAATGCTCCATCAGTGTTTCAGTCCTTTATGCATGACATCTTCCGAGAGTACCTGGATAAATTCCTGATTGTGTACTTGGATGACATTTTGATCTTCTCGGATGATTGGGAGTCTCATGTGAAGCAGGTCAGAACGGTTTTTCAGGTCCTGCGTGCTAATTCTTTGTTTGTGAAGGGATCAAAGTGTCTCTTTGGTGTGCAGAAGGTTTCATTTTTGGGGTTCATCTTTTCCCCTTCTACTATCAAGATGGATCCTGTTAAGGTCCAGGCCATCCATGATTGGACTCAGCCGACATCTCTGAAAAGTCTGCAAAAGTTCCTGGGCTTTGCTAATTTTTATCGTCGCTTCATCTGCAATTTCTCTAGTATTGCTAAACCATTGACCGATTTGACCAAGAAGGGTGCTGATTTGGTCAATTGGTCTTCTGCTGCTGTGGAAGCTTTTCAAGAGTTGAAGCGTCGTTTTTCTTCTGCCCCTGTGTTGTGTCAACCAGATGTTTCTCTTCCGTTCCAGGTCGAGGTTGATGCTTCTGAGATTGGAGCAGGGGCTGTTTTGTCGCAGAGAGGTTCTGATTGCTCAGTGATGAAACCATGCGCTTTCTTTTCCAGGAAGTTTTTGCCTGCTGAGCGAAATTATGATGTGGGCAACCGAGAGTTGCTGGCCATGAAGTGGGCATTCGAGGAGTGGCGTCATTGGCTTGAAGGAGCTAAGCATCGCATGGTGGTATTGACTGATCATAAGAACTTGACTTATCTCGAGTCTGCCAAGCGCTTGAATCCTAGACAAGCTCGTTGGTCGTTGTTTTTTGCCCGTTTTGACTTTGTGATTTCGTACCTTCCGGGCTCTAAAAATGTGAAGGCGGATGCTCTGTCTAGGAGTTTTGTACCCGACTCTCCGGGTTTATCTGAGCCGGCGGGTATCCTCAAGGAAGGAGTAATTGTGTCTGCCATCTCCCCTGATTTGCGGCGGGTGCTGCAAAAATTTCAGGCTAATAAACCTGATCGTTGCCCAGCGGAGAAACTGTTTGTCCCTGATAGGTGGACGAATAGAGTTATCTCTGAACTTCATTGTTCGGTGTTGGCTGGTCATCCTGGAATCTTTGGTACCAGAGAGTTAGTGGCTAGATCCTTTTGGTGGCCGTCTCTGTCGCGGGATGTGCGTACTTTTGTGCAGTCCTGTGGGATTTGTGCTCGGGCTAAGCCCTGCTGTTCTCGTGCCAGTGGGTTGCTTTTGCCCTTGCCGGTCCCAAAGAGGCCTTGGACACATATCTCTATGGATTTTATTTCTGACCTTCCCGTTTCTCAAAAGATGTCAGTCATTTGGGTGGTCTGTGATCGCTTTTCTAAGATGGTCCATCTGGTACCCTTGTCTAAATTGCCTTCCTCCTCTGATTTGGTGCCTTTGTTCTTCCAGCATGTGGTTCGTTTGCATGGCATTCCGGAGAATATTGTTTCTGACAGGGGTTCCCAGTTTGTTTCGAGGTTTTGGCGAGCCTTTCGTGGTAGGATGGGCATTGACTTGTCTTTTTCCTCGGCTTTCCATCCTCAGACTAATGGCCAGACCGAACGAACCAATCAGACCTTGGAAACATATCTGAGATGCTTTGTTTCTGCTGATCAGGATGACTGGGTGTCCTTTTTGCCTTTGGCTGAGTTCGCCCTTAATAATCGGGCCAGCTCGGCTACCCTGGTTTCACCGTTTTTCTGCAATTCTGGGTTCCATCCTCGTTTCTCTTCAGGACAGGTTGAGTCTTCGGACTGTCCTGGTGTGGATACTGTGGTGGACAGGTTGCAGCAGATTTGGACTCAGGTAGTGGACAGTTTGACCTTGTCCGAGGAGAAGGCTCAACTTTTCGCTAATCGCAGACGCCGTGTGGGTCCCCGACTTCATGTTTGGGATCTGGTTTGGTTATCTTCTCGTAATATTCCTATGAAGGTTTCCTCTCCTAAGTTTAAACCTCGTTTTATTGGTCCGAATAGGATTTCTGAGGTTCTTAATCCTGTGTCTTTTCGTCTGACCCTCCCAGATTCTTTTTCCATACATAACGTATTCCATAGGTCATTGTTGCGGAGATACGTGGCACCTATGGTTCCATCTGTTGACCCTCCTGCCCCGGTTTTGGTGGAGGAGGAATTGGAGTATATTGTGGAGAAGATTTTGGATTCTCGTGTTTCAAGACGGAAACTCCAGTATCTGGTTAAGTGGAAGGGTTATGCTCAGGAAGATAATTCCTGGGTTTTTGCCTCTGATGTCCATGCTCCCGATCTTGTTCGTGCCTTTCATGTGGCTCATCCTGGTCGGCCTGGGGGCTCTGGTGAGGGTTCGGTGACCCCTCCTCAAGGGGGGGTACTGTTGTGAATTCTGTGGCAGAGTTCACTCCTGTGGTCACAAGTGGTACTTCGGCTGATTCTCTCTGGGAGCTTCCGTTTGTGGAGGAAAGTGGTACTGCAGCTTCTGAGTTTCCTCCCTCAGGTGATCTGGTGAGGTCGTTAGCTGCTTCTCTACTTAACTCCACCTAATGCTTTGATTCATGCTTCCTGTCAATGTTCCAGTGTTGGACTTGTGTTTCTCTGGATCATTCCTGTGGCCTGCTGCTCTGCATAGCTAAGTGCTTCTTTGCTATTTGTTGCTATTTTTTCTGTCCAGCTTGTCTATTTGTTTTGCTGGAAGCTCTGGGACGCAAGGGGTGTACCTCCGTGCCGTTAGTTCGGTACGGAGGGTCTTTTTGCCCCTTTGCGTGGTTTTCTTTAGGGTTTTGTGTAGACCGCAAAGTTATCTTTCCTATCCTCGTTCTGTCTAGAATATCGGGCCTCACTTTGCTGAATCTATTTCATCCCTACGTTTGTCTTTTCATCTTACTCACAGTCATTATATGTGGGGGGCTGCCTTTTCCTTTGGGGTATTTCTCTGAGGCAAGGTAGGCTTATTTTTCTATCTTCAGGCTAGTTAGTTTCTCAGGCTGTGCCGAGTTGCATAGGGAGCGTTAGGCGCAATCCACAGCTGCCTCTAGTTGTGTTTGGAGAGGATTAGGATTTGCGGTCTACAGAGTTCCCACGTCTCAGAGCTCGTTCTGTTATTTTGGGTTGTTGTCAGATCACTGTGTGTGCTCTGATCGCTATGTACATTGTGTTCCTGAATTGCCTATCACAACAACCTACGCAGTACCACGCTATGACCTATCCAGTTGACACTTCTTTGCGAGAAAAGCCATTCCAGCCCTCCAACAGCATGTCAGAGACCGCATTGTCCATGCACTGAGGCAATCAGTCAGTAGAAAGGTGCACCTCACAACAGATGCATGGACCATTAGGCATGGCCAGGGACATTACGTGTCCATGATGGCATACTGGGTTAATGTGGTGGATGCAGGGTCCACAGGGGACAGCCATAGTGGGACAGTTCTGCCTAGCCCACGGTCTAGGAAACAGTTGGCTGTAGGCGTTCGCCACCCCTCCTGCTCCTCCTCCTCCAGAAGCGAAAGCTCAACCACATAGCGCAGTCGCACGACCACTCCATCCGCAGCTGTCAGTGTTGCATATGAGGTGTCCCATTATCGAAAAGATAGTGGTAAGCATCAGCAGGCTGTGTTAGAAATTAAGTGTTTGGGCAACAACAGACACACCGCGGAAGTACTGGCTGAGTACTTGCAGCAACAAACTCAGTCATAGCTGGGCAGTGTACATCTTGAGGCAGGCAAGGTAGTCAGTGATAACGGAAGGAATTTTATGGGTGCCATAGCCTTTTCAGAACTTAAACACATACCTTGCCTGGCTCACACCTTGAACCTGGTGGTGCAGTGCTTCCTGAAAAATTATCTGGAGTTACCAGCCCTGCTCCTGAAGGTGCGAAGACTTTGCTCGCACATCCGCCGGTCGCCCGTACATTCCAGCCGTATGCTGAACCATCAGCGATCGCTGAATCTTCCCTAGCACCGCCTAATAATCGACGTTGCAACAAGGTGGAACTCCACACTGCACATGGTTCAGAGGCTGTGCGAACAGAGGCGTGCTGTAATTAATTTGTGGCAGGATACCCATACACGGGCAGGCAGTTGGATTGCAGACATAGAATTGTCTGGTGTGCAGTGGTCGAAGCTCCAAGACCTCTGTCAAATCCTTCAGTGTTTTGAGGAATGCACACAACTGGTAAGTGCAGACAACGCCATCATAAGCATGAGCATCCCACTAATGTGTCTGCTGATGCAAAGTTTGATGCACATTAAGGAGCTGGCGTCTGCAGGTGAGGAGGAGGGAAGCTCTGATGACAGTCAGCCATTGTCTGCTCAGGGAACTCTTCTGGACGAGGTGGTGGATGAAGAAGTGGAGGAGGAGGATGATGGGGATGAATATTTATGGGAGGAGGATGCTTCACAGGGGGCAATAGAAACTGGTGGCATTGCAAGGTCAGGTACAGGGTTTTTGCGGGACACAAGTGATGTTGATTTGCAAGAAAGTGCTCCTCAACCAAGCACAAGCAGTGAATTGACACCTGCAACATTGGCCCACATGGCTGAGTATGCCTTGCGTATACTAAAAAGGGACCCCCTCATTATCAAAATGATGACCGATGACGATCACTGGTTGGCCTGCCTCCTGGATCCACGATACAAAGGAAAATTACAAAATATCATGCCACATGAGAACCTTGAGCAAATATTGGCTACCAAACAATCAACTCTTGTAGACTGTTTGGATCAGGCATTCCCAGCACACAGCGGTGGTGATGGTTCTCACAGGAGCCGTAGGGGGCAACATGGCAGAGATGTTAGAGGTGCACAAATCTGAAGTGGCATTGGACAGAGGGGTTTTATGACTAGGCTTTGGAGTGATTTAGCAATGACCGCTGACACGACAGGGAGTGCTGCATCAATTCAATGTGACAGGAGAAAGCATTTGTCCAGTATGGTTATGAACTACTTTTCCTCCCCGATGTTCTCCCTCACAGGTCATTCCCCTTTGATTACTGGGCATCTAAAATAGACACCTGGCCTAAATTGGCAGAATATGCATTACAGGAGCTTGCTTGCCCAGCTGCTAGTGTGCTATCAGAAAGAGTCTTCAGTAGGGTTGAGCGAAACGGATCGGCCAATTTCAAAAGTCGCTGACTTTTGGCAAACCCGACCCGATACCACTCTGGGATCGGGTCGGCGGTCGACGATCTTTCTCCAAAGTCGGGTTTCGTTATATATATATATATATATATATATATATGTAATTGAGACACACATATATATATATATATTTATATTTACTTCAGTGCGATATTGCAGAAAAGCCGGTAATTCAATTGCCGGCTTTCCATTTCTCCTTCCTAAACCCAACATGATATGAGACATGGTTTACATGCAGTAAACCATGTCATATCCCCATTTTTTTTGCATATTCCACACTACTAAGGTTACTAGTGTGTATGCAAAATTTGGGCGCTGTAGCTATTAAATTTAAGGGTTAAATCGTGGAAAAAATTGGCGTGGGCTCCCGCGCAATTTTCTCCGCCAGAGTGGTAAAGCCAGTGACTGAGGGCAGATATTAATAGCCTGGAGAGGGTACATGGTTATTGCCCCCCCCCCCCCCGGCTAAAAACATCTACCCCCAGCCACCCCAGAAAAGGCACATCTGGAAGATGCGCCTATTCTGGCACTTGGCCACTTTCTTCCCATCCCCGTGTAGCGGTGGGATATGGAGTAATGAAGGGTTAATGTCACCTTGCTATTGTAAGGTGACATTAAGCCAGATTAATAATGGAGAGGCGTCAATTATGACACCTATTCATTATTAATCCAATTGTATGAAATGGTTAAAAAACACACACACATTATTACAAAGTCTTTTAATGAAATAAAGACACAGGTTGTTGTAATATATAGTAACATAGTTAGTAAGGCCGAAAAAAGACATTTGTCCATCCAGTTCACCCTATATTCCATCATAATAAATCCCCATATCTACGTCTTTCTACAGAACCTAATAATTGTATGATACAATATTGTTCTGCTCCAGGAAGACATCCAGGCCTCTCTTGAACCCCTCGACTCAGTTCGCCATCACCACCTCCTCAGGCAAGCAATTCCAGATTCTCACCGCCCTAACAGTAAAGAATCCTCTTCTATGTTGGTGGAAAAACCTTCTATCCTCCAGACGCAAAGAATGCCCCCTTGTGCCTGTCACCTTCCTTGGTATAAACAGATCCTCAGCGAGATATTTGTATTGTCCCCTTATATACTTATACATGGTTATTAGATCGCCCCTCAGTCGTCTTTTTTCTAGACTAAATAATCCTAATTTCGCTAATCTATCTTGGTATTGTAGTTCTCCCATCCCCTTTATTAATTTTGTTGCCCTCCTTTGTACTCTCTCTAGTTCCATTATATCCTTCCTGAGCACCGGTGCCCAAAACTGGAAACAGTACTCCATGTGCGGTCTAACTAGGGATTTGTACAGAGGCAGTATAATGCTCTCATCATGTGTATCCAGACCTCTCTTAATGCACCCCATGATCCTGTTTGCCTTGGCAGCTGCTGCCTGGCACTGGCTGCTCCAGGTAAGTTTATCATTAACTAGGATCCCCAAGTCCTTCTCCCTGTCAGATTTACCCAGTGGTTTTCCCGTTCAGTGTGTAATCCTGATATTGATTCCTTCTTCCCATGTGTATAACCTTACATTTATCATTGTTAAACCTCATCTGCCACCTTTCAGCCCAAGTTTCTAACTTATCCAGATCCATCTATAGCAGAATACTATCTTCTCTTGTATTAACTGCTTTATATAGTTTTGTATTATCTGCAAATATCGATATTTTACTGTGTAAACCTTCTACCAGATCATTAATGAATATGTTGAAGAGAACAGGTCCCAATACCGACCCCAGCGGTACTCCACTGGTCACAGCGACCCATTTAGAGACTATACCATTTATAACCACCCTCTGCTTTCTATCACTAAGCCAGTTACTAACCCATTAACCCATTTACACACATTTTCCCCCAGACCAAGCATTCTCATTTTGTGTACCAACCTCTTGTGCGGCACGGTATCAAACGCTTTGGAAAAATCGAGATATACCACGTCCAATGACTCACCGTGGTCCAGCCTATAGCTTACCTCTTCATAAAAACTGATTAGATTGGTTTGACAGGAGCGATTTTTCATATACCCATGCTGACATGGAGTTAAACAGTTATTCTCATTGAGATAATCCAGAATAACATCCTTCAGAAACCCTTCAAATATTTTACCAACAATAGAGGTTAGACTTACTGGCCTATAATTTCCAGGTTCACTTTTAGAGCCCTTTTTGAATATTGGCACCACATTTGCTATGCGCCAGTCCTGCGGAACAGAACCCGTCGCTATAGAGTCCCTAAAAATAAGAAATAATGGTTTATCTATTACATTACTTAGTTCTCTTAGTACTCGTGGGTGTATGCCTTCCAGACCCGGAGATTTATCTATTTTAATCTTATTTAGCCGGTTTCGCACCTCTTCTTGGGTTAGATTGATGACCCTTAATATAGGGTTTTCATTGTTTCTTGGGATTTCACCTAGCATTTCATTTTCCACCGTGAGTACCGTGGAGAAGAAGGTGTTTAATATGTTAGCTTTTTCCTCGTCATCTACAACCATACTTTCCTCACAATTTTTTAAGGGGCCTACATTTTCAGTTTTTATTCTTTTACTATTGATATAGTTGAAGAACAGTTTGGGATTAGTTTTACTCTCCTTAGCAATGCGCTTCTCTGTTTCCTTTTTGGCAGCTTTAATTAGTTTTTTAGATAAAGTATTTTTCTCCCTATAGTTTTTTACAGCTTCAATGGTGCCATCCTGCTTTAGTAGTGCAAATGCTTTCTTTTTACTGTTAATTGCCTGTCTTACTTCTTTGTTTAGCCACATTGGGTTTTTCCTATTTCTAGTCCTTTTATTCCCACAAGGTATAAACCACTTACAGTGCCTATTTAGGATGTTCTTAAACATTTTCCATTTATTATCTGTATTCTTATTTCTGAGGATATTGTCCCAGTCTACCAGATTAAGGGCATCTCTAAGCTGGTCAAACTTTGCCTTCCTAAAGTTCAGTGTTTTTGTGACTCCCTGACAAGTCCCCCTAGTGAAAGACAGGTGAAACTGTACAATATTGTGGTCGCTATTTCCTAGATGCCCGACCACCTGCAGATTTTATTATTCTGTCAGGTCTATTAGATAGTATTAGGCCTAAAAGTGCTGCTCCTCTGGTTGGATACTGCACCAATTGTGAAAGATAATTTTTCTTGGTTATTAGCAGAAACCTGTTGCCTTTATGGGTTTCACAGGTTTCTGTTTCCCAGTTAATATCCGGGTAGTTTCACAGGTTTCTGTTTCCCAGTTAATATCCAAGTAGTTAAAGTCCCCATAACCAGGACCTCATTATTGGTTGCAGCTTCATCTATCTGCCTTAGTAGTAGACTTTCCATGATTTCTGTTATATTTGGGGGTTTGTAACAGACCCCAATGAGAATTTTGTTACCATTTTTCCCTCCATGAATTTCGACCCATATGGACTCGACATCCTCATTCCCTTCGCTAATATCCTCCCTTAAAGTGGACTTTAGACAAGACTTTACATAGAGACAAACCCCTCCTCCTCTCCGATTTTTACGATCCTTTCTAAACAGACTGTAACCCTGTAAGTTAACTGCCCAGTCATAGCTTTCATCTAACCATGTCTCGGTTATTCCCACTATGTCAAAGTTACCTGTAGATATTTCTGCTTCTAGTTCTTCCATCTTGTTTGTCAGGCTTCTGGCGTTTGCGAGCATGCAGTTTAGAGGATTTTGTTTTGTTCCAATCTCCTCGCTGTGGATTGTATTAGAAATGTTCTTACCTCCCTTCTGAGTATGTTTTCCTGGGTCTTCTTTGTTCAATTCTAATGTTTTTCTTCCCGTCCCCTCTTCTTCTAGTTTAACGCACTCCTGATGAGTGTAGCGAGTCTTCTGGCGAATGTGTGTTTCCCAGGTTTGTTGAGGTGTAGTCCGTCTCTGGCGAGGAGTCCATCGTACAAGTAATGCACACCGTGGTCCAGGAATCCGAATCCTTGTCGCATCAAGGATCCTGTTCCATCTCCTGGTGCCATGCCCGTCTACTGAAAGGATAGAAGAAAAAACTACCTGTGCATCCAGTTCCTTTACTTTCTTCCCCAACTCTTCAAAGTCCTTGCAGATTGTCGGTAGGTCCTTCCTTGCCGTGTCATTGGTGCCAACATGTATCAGAAGAAATGGGTGGATGTCCTTGGAGCTGTAGAGCTTTGGTATCCTATTGTTTCATTTCAAAAACCTGACCTGCACATCCAAACATAGACTCAGTGTGAACAGGTGCTGAACCTAGAGTCGCCAACTCGTATATAGTTAAGTAAATAAGGCAGCACACTGCAGCGCTAAAACATGCAAACTTGAAAACACGAAATTTGAACTGCATTACTGCACTAGAAATATGAAAAATGAGAGCTTTTAGCGCATAAAAATGGCCAATTTTATGTGTACCTGGTAGCCTCTTTACGGCATCTCTCTTATACCAGGTCCTACGCTTGCCTTACCTCGCTGAGAATAAACGTCTCCATCTGAATGGGTGCATGGGAAACCTCTTCTTAGACTAAAATTCTCTCTCTCTGTGGAGGGGTATTGGACCTGCTGTAATTAAAACACATGTGGCTAGGAGGCGGAGTGCACGATCAGAAGGCTAGAGAATACATTTCAAAAACCTGACCTGCACATCCAAACATAGACTCAGTGTGAACAGGTGCTGAACCTAGAGTCGCCAACTCGTATATAGTTAAGTAAATAAGGCAGCACACTGCAGCACAAAAACATGCAAACTTGAAAACACGAAATTTGAACTGCATTACTGCACTAGAAATATGAAAAATGTATTCTCTAGCCTTCTGATCGTGCATGGTCACATGCTTCCACTCATCGGCTTTTGGAGGTTCTCTGACACTTTTTTCAACTTCTGTGACCAGTAGAGATGCTTCTGTTCTGTCTAGGAAGTCTTCATTCTCTTTGATGAGTTTCAAAGTTACTATTCTTTCTTCCAGACCCCACACCTTTTCTACTAAAAGGGCCACTAGTCTACACTTCTGAGAGGTGAAATTGGATTCTTTTTCTGGTCGATCTGTGAACATGTAGCACATGCTGCAGCTCACCATGTAGGTTGTCACATCTGCCATGTTGCTCCTAGATCCTGCTGACTTGCTGTGTGTTTTCCTTCTTGTGTAATCTACTCAGCCAAGCATTCTTGCAATAATGTCCTACAGGCAAAAATTCGGCGCGCGGTTTGGTGATGCTTTCCAAGCAGCTGGTCCCGGCTGTACCCAACAATCTTCTTGCTGAGGTATGAGGTATGACGAGATCCACGATAGGGCCAAGTCTGTGATGCCAAGGGATGAGAGGGTCTGCAGCAGCAGGGAATGGTCCACTGTGTCAAAGGCAGAGGACAGGTCCAGGAGGAGGAGGATAGAGTAGTGTCGCTTGCTCTTGGCGGTTAATAGGTCATTGGTGACCTTAGTTAGGGCAGTTTCAGTGGAGTGGTGTGGTGCTATAATTCTTTTCTTCCCTGGTAAGCTTTCTGCTCAGATAGCTTACTGGGTATTCCTCGCCATTCACTTCCTGTGACAACACTGCACCGAGGCCAACACCAGAGGCGTCCGTTTGGACAATAAACTCCCGTTTAAATTCAGGGGCAACCAACACTGGTTGGTCACAGAGGATCGTTTTCAAATACTGAAAGGCCTTCTCTGCTTCTGCGTTCCGCTTTATTGTGATAGATTTCAAGCCCTTGGTAAGATCTGTGAGCGGGGCCGCGATGGTGGCAAAATGTTTGATGAAGCGCCTATAATAACCAAAGATCCCTAAAAAGGCTCTGACTTGTTTTTTGCTGACCGGTCGTGGCCAATTCTGAATAGCGTCCACTTTATTGGTCTGTGGCTTTACAACTCCTCGCCCTATGCTATATCCCAGATAGCGAGCCTCTTCCAATTCCAAGGTACATTTCTTAGGATTGGCAGTTAACCCAGCAGTTTTTATCGAGTACAAGACGGCTTGTACTTTTGGCAAATGTGTGTCCCAGTCATCATTAAAGACAATGATATCGTCCAAGTATGTGGACTGTGATGCAGCGGTAGGACCATACACAGTGAAACGGCAGTGACCCAAGCAAGTTCAAACAAAACGTTCTTTTATTGTGTTACTTCACACAATCAATACAGTATACAGCTTCTTCATACAGTCCATTAATAATGCATGGCTATATGACGCAGTCAATACACAGGCCGAACTTCCCTCTGTCCAGTTTCCCTGGGTGACCGCACGCCGGTAACAAGTTTCTGTACTCACTCAGCGCACTGCACTCTTTATCCTCTGGAGTGCAGCCGGGTACACATAAGACAGCCCAAGACGCAGGGTGTCAGTCTCTCTGGTTCCTTTAGCCTCTGTGCTGCTCCACACAGAGAGAGCTCTGCAGACAACTGCCCTGTCAGCTTCCAAGAACACACTGACACCTTTCCCCCAGTACTACAGGGCTTTTTAATCAGTCACTGCTTCACTCTTCTAATTACAGCCACAGCTGTGTCTGTAGTATGCCCTCATGGCTTCACTATGCTTCCTTGCACATTCTGGAGAGCACATATAGTGCCCCCTAGCTGTAACAGGGGCCACTGCCTCACAGGACGCATACTGGATGTGGGGTTTTAGGACAATATCCATTAGACGTTGGAAGGTGGCAGCAGCACCATGCAACCCAAATGGCATATCATGGTACTGGAACAGTCCCTGGGGCGTTACAAAGGCCGTTTTCTCTTTGGCTGAATCCGTGAGGGGAATCTGCCAATAACCTTTTGTTAAGTCGATAGTGGATATGTACCTGGCCGAACCCAGTCTCTCTATAAGTTCATCAACTCTCGGCATCGGGTAGACATCGAATTTCGATACCTCACTTAATTTCCGAAAATCATTACAAAATCTAATAGTCCCATCGGGTTTGGGCACCAGCACGATTGGGCTAGCCCAACCACTCCGGGACTCTTCAATGACTCCAAGTTCTAACATTTTCTCGACTTCCTGGGCAATGGCTTGTCTCCGAGCCTCCGGAATTCAATATGGTTTTAGTCGTACACGGGCCTGTGGATCAGTAACAATGTCATGTTTAATTAAGTGAGTACGGCCAGGAAGCTCTGAAAAAACCTCTGCGTTTTTCTGTATAAATTCCTTGGTCTCTCGTTTTTGACTTTCGGATAGTGTCTCTGCAATACCCACCTCTGGCAGTGCTACCTGGGGGTCATTTACCACAGATGGTGGTGCCCTATGAGGTCCATCATTAAGGGTGGCTTCTGTCATTAGACTCTCCCTGTCCCGCCTGGCATTAAGAAAGTTTATGTGGTAGATTTGTTCGGTTTTCCTCTTGTCTGGTTGATATATCTTATAATTTACTTCACCTCATATGGGCCCTGCCACTTCACAAGAAATTTATTTTCTACAGTAGGTACTAATACTAACACCCTGTCTCCGGGTTGAAAGACTCGTGTTTTAGCCTCTCAGTTATATACCGTGCTTTGGGCCTGTTGCGCACGTTCTAAACATTCCTTAACTATTGGCATGACTGCCTCAATTCTTTTTTGCATAAGCATTACGTGTTCAATTATACTATGATAAGGAGTCACCTCTTGTTCCCAAGTCTCTTTAGCAATATCTAACAGGCCTCTAGGACATCGCCCGTAATCTAGCTCAAAAGGCGAAAAGCCTGTGGAGGATTGGGGTACTTCCCATATAGCGAACAGGAGATATGGTAGGAGAGCATCCCAATCCCTCCCGTCCTTATATACCACTCTTTTCAACATTCCCTTCAGGGTTTTATTAAATCGCTCCACCAATCCGTCAGTCTGCGGGTGATATACTGAAGTACGCAAGTGGGAGATTTTTAGTAGCTTACATAAGTCCTTAAGTATTCGAGACATAAAGGGGGTTCCCTGATCTGTTAGTATTTCTTTCGGAATGCCGGTGCGAGAAAACATATTAACAACTTCCTTTGAAATTGCTTTCGCATTGCCATTCCGCAGAGGCACTGCTTCAGGGTAACGAATGGCATAATCTAGTACTACCACAATGTACTGATGACCCCTGGCAGATTTAACTAATGGACCAACTATATCTATTGCTATCCTCTCGAAGGGCACCTCTACTATTGGTAAGGGCACAAGGGGGCTTCTAAAATGTGACATAGGTGTGGTCAATTGGCACGTAGGACAGGACTGACAATACCGGGTCACGTCCCCCCCTAGACCCGGCCAAAAGAAACGTTGCAGAATACGGTGTTTTGTTTTTTCTCCGGCCAGGTGTCCCCCCAAGGGATGTTTATATGCCAGTTCCAAAACTACCTGGCGAAAGGACTTGGGCACCACTAGTTGCTCTACCACCACCCCTCGCACTTTGTCTATGTGATACAACATACCCTGTTGCACCGCTACATATGGGAACTCATTTTGAGCCCCTGGGTACAATGGTCTTCCCTCAGAGACCTTTACATTTTCCCATGCCCTTGCCAGAGTAGGGTCCTGGTGCTGAGCGGTCCCGAACTTACCACGGGCCACCTCAAGACCTGGCATTTCTATAGCCTCCTCTAGTTCACTTGTGTCGCCTGTATATACAGCCAGAGGTGAGTCTACAGATTCTGGAGTTTCCTCTGAGATGGCTCAGGGGTTAGCCCCATGGCACCCTCCTCAACTAGAGTGTTTATGCCATTTTTAAGGCTCCACAAGTCCCAAAATAAGGTAAAGTCTCTCCCCAATATTACATCATGTCCCATAGACTTTAGGACTGCCGCTTGATGTCTTTTGGTTCCTACTGGCGTGGCAAGGGTGACCCAGGCAGTGGGGTAGTTTTTTATATCGCCATGGATGCAACTAATGCCCAGGTTGAGATCGTTAGGGCTCTAGGGTCCACCAAACTGGCATGTACCAGAGTTACTTGACTGCCGGAATCCAAGACAGCATTCACACTATGGCCATCGACCTCGAGGCAACACACGTGTCATTCATTTCCTGTGAGGACCTCTGCAACACAGACCGACTGTACATATAACGAAAGGCGTCTCATAGTGTTACAGTCCATTGGCTCTGTAGTCATTGGGCAGTTATCTGCTACATGGCCGAGCCCGCGACATCACCAACATTGTATAGGTCCTTCCTTCCTCGCTGGAGACACCTGATAGGGTCTGCTGAATTGCTGTGAGACTGTACCGCCTCCATAGTCCTTTGTGGGTCGGCTATCCTTTATTGCAACGTTCTCTTCTTTTGAAGATGAAGTAGGTTTCGCAGTATTTTCTGGCGATTTCTTGGGAGCCCAGCGAGGTGATAACGTCCCTTGGAGTAGGCTGTCGGAAGCATTGTAGCGTTCGACCATATTCACCAACTGGTCGGCTGTAGATGGGTCACCCTGTCCAACCCACCTCTGTATCTTAGCGGGTAAGGACCGCAGGTACTTGTCTAGAACAACACGCTCCACCATCTCTGCGGATGTCAAAATCTCTGGTTGCAGCCATTTTTTTTGAAAACCCTATATTAAGGGTCACCAATCTAACCCAAGAAGAGGTGCGAAACTGGCTAAATAAGATTAAAATAGATAAATCTCCGGGTCCGGATGGCATACACCCACGAGTACTAAGAGAACTAAGTAACGTAATAGATAAACCATTATTTCTTATTTTTAGGGACTCTATAGCGACGGGGTCTGTTCTGCAGGACTGGCGCATAGCAAATGTGGTGCCAATATTCAAAAAGGGCTGTAAAAGTGAACCTGGAAATCATAGGCCAGTAAGGCTAACCTCTATTGTTGGTAAAATATTTGAAGGGTTTCTGAAGGATGTTATTCTGGATTATCTCAATGAGAATAACTGTTTAACTCCATATCAGCATGGGTTTATGAGAAATCGCTCCTGTCAAACCAATCTAATCAGTTTTTATGAAGAGGTAAGCTATAGGCTGGACCAGGGTGAGTCATTGGACGTGGTATATCTCGATTTTTCCAAAGCGTTTGATACGGTGCCGCACAAGAGGTTGGTACACAAAATGAGAATGCTTGGTCTGGGGGAAAATGTGTGTAAATGGGTTAGTAACTGGCTTAGTGATAGAAAGCAGAGGGTGGTTATAAATGGCATAGTCTCTAACTGGGTCGCTGTGACCAGTGGGGTACCGCAGGGGTCGGTATTGGGACCTGTTCTCTTCAACATATTCATTAATGATCTGGTAGAAGGTTTACACAGTAAAATATCGATATTTGCAGATGATACAAAACTATGTAAAGCAGATAATACAAGAGAAGATGGTATTCTGCTACAGATGGATCTGGATAAGTTGGAAATTTGGGCTGAAAGGTGGCAGATGAGGTTTAACAATGATAAATGTAAGGTTATACACATGGGAAGAAGGAATCAATATCACCATTACACACTGAACGGGAAACCACTGGGTAAATCTGACAGGGAGAAGGACTTGGGGATCCTAGTTAATGATAAACTTACCTGGAGCAGCCAGTGCCAGGCAGCAGCTGCCAAGGCAAACAGGATCATGGGGTGCATTAAAAGAGGTCTGGATACACATGATGAGAGCATTATACTGCCTCTGTACAAATCCCTAGTTAGACCGCACATGGAGTACTGTGTCCAGTTTTGGGCACCGGTGCTCAGGAAGGATATAATGGAACTAGAGAGAGTACAAAGGAGGGCAACAAAATTAATAAAGGGGATGGGAGATCTACAATACCCAGATAGATTAGCAAAATTAGGATTATTTAGTCTAGAAAAAAGATGACTGAGGGGCGATCTAATAACCATGTATAAGTATAAGGGGACAATACAAATATCTAGCTGAGGATCTGTTTATACCAAGGAAGGTGACGGGCACAAGGGGGCATTCTTTGCATCTGGAGGAGAGAAGGTTTTTCCACCAACATAGAAGAGGATTCTTTACTGTTAGGGCTGTGAGAATCTGGAATTGCTTGCCTGAGGAGGTAGTGATGGCGAACTCAGTCGAGGGGTTCAGGAGAGGCCTGGATGTCTTCCTGGAGCAGAACAATATTGTATCATACAATTATTAGGTTCTGTAGAAGGACGTAGATCTGGGGATTTATTGTGATGGTATATAGGCTGAACTGGATGGACAAATATCTTTTTTCGGCCTTAATAACTATGTTACTATGTTTACTAGATGGATAAGATCATGCATTTGTGAGCAGGCTGTCTGATGTTCCACAAAAGTCCATAAATGTACCCTCTGTGCTCGTACATATGTGTTTACTCCCAGCCTATCCAGGATTTCGCCTTTTATTTTGGTATAGTCCATAGCATCCACTCCACTTAGATCGTAATAGGCCTTTTGTGGGTCCCCGCTCAAAAATGGCACAACCACTTCAGCCCACCTGTCCACCGGTAAATGCTCACGTTCTGCAATACGTTCAAATACAGTGAGATACGCTTCTACATCATCGTCAGCAGTCATTTTAAGCAGGGTTTTTTGTATGGCTTTCCGTGCACCAGCAACACTTTGTGCATGATCCCTCTCATCTCGCGTCTGCCGAATCAAGGCCTGCTTTATTGCATTCAACTGCTCTTGCTGAATCTGGTTTTGCTGGTCCAGGGCTTGCTGGAAGTAAGTATTGGTCTGCTGTTGTTGAACATTTGCATGCAATAATGGTTTCACTAGTTCCTCCATATTACTGGACTCTTGGCTCTTCAAAAGCACAGGAGCTTTCAGCCAGGACATACACAGAGCACTTTATCTGCAGTCACAGTCCAATAGCCACAAGTGTCCGCATTCGAAACACCATTTGTGGGAATATAGCTCAGCAGGGATCTTTGCTTTGGCCCAAGCAGGTGGCTATGGAGTCACAACGGACATTAGCAGGCTAGCGAGTTCCATACAGGTATGTGTCAGGTGTGTTTATTGTACACATTTGCCGTACAATGTTACACGTGCCAAACATGAAATAAAATATCTAAGGCAGTCTGGCCACCAACTAACAACAAGATTCTAACTACAAAATACAACAAGAAAGAAGTTTGTGCAACCTTACTGTGTCAGCTTCCCAGACCAGCAGATGAGAGACTGAGATACCAGCAGTACCTGATTATATCAGCTCAAGCAGTCAGGAGTCAAAACTGGATTGCATGTGTGGAAGGGAAGCACCAGTCCTTTCAGGCTGATCACTAAAGAAACCAGGACTAGATTACAGTGAAATAAACAGCTTCACAATCAATACCGTGATACATATGAAATGAAACGGGGAGAAACATATCTGTTTTCTAGTACTTCTCCCCTTGGCACCTCACAATATTTATACTAGATGGTGGCCCGATTCAAACGCATCGGGTATTCTAGAATATGCGTCCACATAGTATATTGCACAGCCCACGTAGTATATTGCCCAACCACGTAGTATATTGCCCAGCCACGTAGTATATTGCCCAGCCATGCAGTATATTGCCCAGTCACGTAGTATATTGCCCAGTGATGTAGTATATTGCCCAGCCACGTAGTATATTGCCCAGTAATGTAGTATATTGCCCAGTCACATAGTATATTGCCCAGCAACGTAGTATATTAGCCCAACCATGTAGTAATGCCCAGCCACGTAGTATATTGCCCAGTGATGTAGTATATTGCCCAGTGACGTAGTATATTGCCCAACCACGTAGTATATTGCCCAGCCACGTAGTATATTGCCCAACCACATACTATATTGCCCAGTCACATAGTATATTGCCCAGCCACGTAGTATATTGACCAACCATGTAGTATATTGCCCAGTGACGTAGTATATTGTGCAGCCATGTAGTATATTGCCCAGTTACGTAGTATATTGCCTAGTGACGTAGTATACAGCACAGAGCCACGTAGTATATTGCCCAGTTACGTAGGATATTGCCCAGTGACGTAGTATACAGCACAGAGCCACGTAGTATATTGCACAGCAATGTAGTATACAGCACAGAGCCACGTAGTATATTGGACAGTTACGTAGTATATTGCCCAGCTACGTAGTATATTGCCCACTGACGTAGTATACAGCACAGAGCCATGTAGTATATTGCCCAGCTACGTAGTATATTGCCCAGCCAGGTTTGTCACAGTTTAAAAAATAAATATAAACATATACTCACCTTTCCGAGGGCCCCTTGTAGTCCACGGCAGCTTCCGGTCCCAGGGTTGGTATGAGCACAGGACGTGTGATGACGTCGCAGTCACATGACCGTGACGTCATGGAAAGGTCTTTCTAGCGCAGTTGCACAGGGCCTGTGATGATGTTGCGGTCACATGACTGTGATGTCAAGGCAGGTCCTTCTCGCGCAGGGCCTGTGATGACGTCGCGGTCACATGACCGTGACGTCATGGAAGGTCCTTCTTCCATACCATCTTGCCACCGGAACCTGCAACGGAAGATGGCGGCCGGCGCAAGCGGCTCAGCGGACTACAGAGGGTGAGTATAGCAGGGTTTTTTTTTAAAATTATTTTTAACATTACATTTTTTACTATTGAAGCCGCATAGGCAGCATCAATAGTAAAAAGTTGGGGACACACAGGGTTAATAGCGGCGGTAACAGAGTGCGTTACCCACGGCATAACGCGGTCCGTTACCGCTGGCATTAACCCTGTGTTAGTGGTGACCGGAGGGGAGTATGCGGGCGACAGGCACTGACTGCGGGGAGTAAGGAGCGGCCATTTTCTTCTGGACTGTGCCCGTCACTGATTGGTCGCGGCAGCCATGACAGGCAGCTGGCGAGACCAATCAGCGAATGAATAACTGTGACAGAAAGACAGAAGGACAGAAAGACGGAAGTGACCCTTAGACAATTATATAGTAGATGTCTATTTTTGCCTAAAATATGTACATAATGTGTCATCTATTACTTTAAGGCTGCCGTCACACTAGCAGTATTTGGTCAGTATTTTGCATCAATATTTGCAAGCCAAAACCAGGAGTGGGTGATAAATACAGAAGTGGTGCATATGTTTCTATTATACTTTTCCTCTAATTGTTCCACTCCTGGTTTTGGCTTACAAATACTGATGTAAAATACTGACCAAATACTGATAGTGTGATGGCAGCCTAAGACAATAAACATGGAAGAGTGCAGCACAAGAAGCACCAGGTGGTTTAATTGGGATGTATCAATGAAAGGTGGGGGGATTAGCCTCTCACCTGGAAGGGTTGTGCACCCCTGCACAACTCTGGTAGCGGATGTTTCTGTGCACTCCTGCTCTGTTGACCGGGACCGCTCCTGTGCTTCCTGGTCTGTTCACGTGGGCCCAAGATCCAGTCACGTGATGCCACTTCACAGGATGTGATGTCACTTCAGGTCCTGTTGCCTGAAGATGAACTTTATGGCCCAAGCTGCTCCAGCTATAACTTTAGGCCTTCTAGAGATCATTTCATCTTCATGGTTCAGCATCAGCACCAGTATCAAAACTAGAGGACTCTTATTAGTTAAACTGTGTGCACACAGGCCTGGATAACTGCTCTCTCCCTCCACTCATAACTGTCCAGTATAGTCGGAGTCAATTTTCATCGTTAGAGTTTGGTCAGAATTTCATCAGTTTTTCACAGATGGAAAAAAAAGATTGAGGCTTCTAAGTCTTCTCATAAAAAGCAAACCCTAAAAAAGAGACAAAATGCTGGTTGCATCCAAGTGCTGTTTGATATTTCATGGACCTTTGGACTTGCATTGTTGAGTTTTCTTCGAGAATTGGATCAAGATTTGACATGTCTCTATGATTTTGTGTGGACCACTCGGTCGGAAAAAAAAAACAGACATGTGAACGGCCTCATAGAGTATAATAGGTACAAGTTCCTTCCATGAATATTACGGAGAGACATCATATGAGAAAAACTGATATCTGAATCAGCCCTTATTCAGACCCAAAAAGTTGCTGTTGTATGATAAGCTTTCAATTCTTTCAGAATAAAAACATGGTCTTGCAATTTTCTTGCCGCTATTGATGTTTTTGTTTATATCTAATAATTATGTAGAGGTAATTTATTAAATAAATAATGAGTGGCAATTTATGAAATAAATAAGGAGTAGTAATTTAGGAAATAATTTGAAAAAAATCTGTTTTTAAAGAAAAGTTAAAAAAAATCAATTGGGGCTGTTCATTGGACTTAGCTTACCTTCTGATGTCACCTTTACTTTTTTCTGTATTTTTTTGCAGTCCGTACATTTGGTGTATGGGATCGTGCACTAGTGGGGACAGTTTAGATTATGACCAATAACTTTGGAAGTATAAATGCTTGGTTCGTTACTCTGTGCAATACAACATATTGGCCACTTCTTCATAATTAATATCATTATCTGGCCTGCATAACAGCAATAAACCTAACTTGGAATTGGTCCAACTTAGCAGACGCTTATAAATTAAGTAACAAATTACATTATTCAGCTAATAGATGTATTGCTCTTCACATATCAACACATTTCACTGCAAATTGCTGTTTTTAAAAAATGATTTCACATTTTATTTAATGTTAAATGATTCATTAAATAGAGTGCCAACTCACTTTTTATTATTATGGTTTTCTCTTACACTTTGTCAAAATATGTCTACTTGATAGGAAATGTAATAGAAGTTGCTTATGATGGGATCACTAACATTCATTGGTTTCTCTGTAGCAAGTAAAACTGTAACCATGGCGACAATCTTTTTTTGCCAGGATGAAAATGAGACAGCACTCTGCTGCAGCTATTAGTAAAATACACAAATATCCCTCAAGGCAAACATCTAAAGCAAATGGACTGCAAAGTAAGGAGCACTAATTTCTATTTATTTAGGATTTGTAAACCTAGCAGAGCAAGATATTAACAAAGGAACAAATAGGGATCGTTCCAGAACATTCTGTTTAGATTTTGCTTTGTGTCTCAAAATATTCATTTTCAGCGGAATAAAGATAAAAGGTTTTATTTTCATATTTCTACATTCATCCATTGCTAAAACATTCGTCAATGTTCCTTGATATCATCTGCTGCATGTGTATATCTGTGCCTGTGTGTGGTTTCTTAGGGAGATGGTATTGAAAGTTCATCTTTGCACTACTTCATCCCTTTGTGGTCACCATGTATTCTGTTTCCCTTTTTGATTATGTTTTCAACAAAATGTTGTCCTTTTTAGGGTTCCATCACTTTTGTTTTTTTGAGCTGATAATGCATTAAAAATATCACTTTTTTATGTGACTTATTTTAGTCTGGGGTCACACCAGTGTAAATTCTCTCATGTGAGAGAATCGTATTTATTATGTAAATGAAACTCGGATCAAATTCTAATCTGAATTTCAACAGTGTCAGCATAGTATGATCCGATTCTATTGGATGGAAGACTCAGAGCACACTGTGAGGAGAAGATGGAGAACAAAATTTCTCCATCTTTTCCATTTATGTGAGCCAGCGGAAATTGGACAGCACTCGGATGTCATTTGAGTGCTGGCCAATGTTTCCATGCATTTATAGACTTTTTTCTCATGCCAAATCTCCAATCCGATTGGCATTCCTGCAATGTCATCAGGAGGGCCCGATCATTGATGATGACATCTGGGTCACTAGGCTATGAAAAACCTGGTAGACCATGCTGAGATCATGGTCTACGAGGTTTCTGTCAATGCAGCACTGACAGGTAGGGTTGAGCGAAACGGATCGGACAAATTAAAAAATAGCCGACTTTCGGCAAAGTCGGGTTTCATGAACCCTGACCCGATCCTAGGGTGCGATCGGCCATGAGTTCGCCGATCTGCGTGCAAAAGTCGCGTTTCATATGACGCTTTCAGCGCCATTTTTCAACCAATGAAGGAGGACGCAGAGTGTGGGCAGCGTGATGACATAGGTCTCGGTCCCCACCATCTTAGAGAAGGGCATGACAGTGATTGGCTTGCTTTCTGCGGCATCACAGGGGCTATAAAGGGGCGTGCACGCCGACCGCCATCTTACTTCTGCCAATCTTAGCATAGGGAGCTGTTGCCGCAGCTTCATCAGAAGAAGGGATATAGTTAGGGAGGGAAGATTAATCCCCAAACTGCTTGTGCTGTAGCGATTTCCACTTTCCAACACCACCATTTCTTTGCAGGGACAGTGGAGGCTAGATTTTTGTGCACCAGCTCTGTAGCTTATTAGGCTGCCTTATAAGGCTTGATAGAAAAGGACGTGACAAATCGCAGAAAACTATAATTCATTGTCAGGGCATTTATAGATAGATCTAAGCAAGTGCTCAATAGTTTATTGCCCAAACACCATATCTGCCATGGACTTAAGGATCAGACCGGTTATTAAAACGCTTACAAGAACAAAAGGGGGGGAGAAGAAAATCCAATCAATAACCTTAGGTCTTTAGGTAAAAAAATGCTTTATTGTGGAAGGCACAGAAGCGGTGGCAGCAGTGGATAGCCACCAGACAGTTAACACAAAGGGCACTGGGCAACCATACATGCCACATTAAAGATAACCATAATAAATATAGCGGGTCACAAATGTATCCAAGAGCATATAGTCAATTAGATAAGTAAATACAAGGATGGATTACATAGAGATAAATAACATCCCAGCTCTTAGTAGAGCCTAAAGTGCAAAATGAGCATATTATATATACAATAAAATCGATATTAAGGATACATCACCCAGAGTGTGCAGGCTAGGCACAGGCGCAGGTGTTGGGGTGGGCACTGGGACCCTCTACCTGCCAGCACTAGACTGGCTAGGTGAGAGGCTCTGGACTGGGGTGTAAGGGGTATCGTTTCTCCTTATGGAGAGTGACATACCATCTCTGGCTTGTCAAGGTAAGGAGGCTTATTTGCCGTACAATGCTCCTCTGGGAAATATAATATGCAAATTGCCTCTTCTGAGAAAAAGAGGACTTAAACTCTATAGCGCCACCTGTTGGAAGTAGCGATCCTACAAGTCACAATCAACTCTTTAACGAGTCATGCAATATGACTTAGGATAAAAGCCAAAGTGGATATACTTCAGTCCTGTTAGTTTGTCGTATATCAGCCAGCCACATTCTTCCACTTACATTGTGTTGTTTTATACACTGGGCCTGAGTTCTGGTTCAGTCTCCCCCCCAAAAAAGTGAGATTCAAATTCTCACAAAGTGAATATACTTTAGTCCTGTTAGTTTGTAGTATATCAGCCAGCCACTTTCTTCCACTTACATTGTGTTGTTTTATACACTGGGCCTGAGTTCTGGTTCAGTCTCCCCCCAAAAAAGTGAGATTCAAATTCTCACAAAGTGGATATACTTCAGTCCTGTTAGTTTGTTGTATGTCAGCCAGCCACTTTCTGCCACTTAGATTGTGTTGTTATATACACTGGGCCTGAGTTTTGGTTCAGTCTCCCCAAAAAAAGGGAGATTCAAATTCTCACAAAGTGGATATGCTTCAGTCCTGTTAGTTTGTTGTATGTCAGCCAGCCACTTTCTGACCTGAGATTGCATTGTTATATACACTGTGCTGGACTGGCGAAACGCACCAAGTATAAGGTGAAATAATATTAGGTGCGTTCGCAGTCCAGGGTCCACCGTGCAGGTGATAACCTGCTGCTAGTAAATGGCAGCGCTATATGGCGGTGGAAGCGAACCCTGTTAAGCCACAGGACCGCAATACCGCACTAAAGAGTGCAAGCTAAGAGTCACCGAACTCAGTCCCAAGACTCGGGGTTGAAGTCCGTTCAGACTAATAGCGCACAACACCGCAACTGGGTGTATTAGGTAACAAATAGAAATAATTTTAGAGCACCGAAGTGCGAACTGTGCCGTGCTGGCAGACACCACCAAACACCCGGACGTGGGTTAGGAAGCGCACTACAGCGCGTGGCGCCGCACTGGCGGTCACAGCAATGGACGCTGATTCGTGTGTAACACGTTGTGAGGATAGTCAGGTGCTAGATATCAGCCATACAACTTACACGATCTGTCATACAATAGGGTGGGTTATTTAAAGGACGACTTGCACTCATCAACATACACACGTATACAATTGTACACTAGCACATGGCCGTGCGGTCATGCGAAGCTTATATAGCTGCAGTACGTATAGGACCTTCCAAAAAAGGACCAATGGGAATCTGCCACAGAAGTTTAGCACCTTCAGGACCTTCCAGGAGGACCAATGGGAACCTCTGCAGCATCTGAGCATGTGACCCTCGATCTCCAATGGGAGATCTCACCCTGGGCATGCTCAGAAGGGAAAAAGCAGGACTTAATCCCAAAAGTGTCCGCTCACCGCTGTCCAGCACTGGCGTTAATGGCAAAAGCTGGAAAAGCAACAGCAAGCCTAAGCACAGAGTGAGACTGAGCCAGACGCAAGGACCAACGTCTCCGCTGAGCAGGTTTCAATGCGGCAGGAGAAGAATGGGAGACCGCAGCAAAAACGGCCCGAGATTCCCCCTGTGCAGAAAAGGGAACTTGACCCCTAACATTACCCCCCTCCTAGGGCCCCCTTCCTTGGACCTCGCTACGCTTGAAGGCAGCAATGAGCTGCGGAGCCCGAATGTGTTCAGCAGGCTCCCAAGACCTGTCCTCAGGACCACAGTCCTTCCAATCCACCAGATAAATTTTTTTGCCACGTACCACCTTGTACCCCAGAATGGCATTCACCTCGTAATCGTCCGTAGATGAACCCGATGTCCCAGCAGATGACTCGGAAAACCGGGACATGTATACGGGCTTCAAAAGGGATGCATGAAAGGTGTCGGTGATACCTAGGCGAGGCGGAAGAGCTAAACGGTAGACCACAGGATTAACTCATTCGAGGACCTTAAAAGGACCTAAGTAGCGAGGTGCAAACTTAGTGGACTCAACTCGCAGCCTGATGCCTGATGTTACGGGCGGAGAGCCACACTAAGTCGCCAGGAGCAAAGGTCGGAGCAGGGCGCCGATGTGCATCGGCGGAGGACATAATTCTCTTCTTGGAAGCCCGAATGGCATCCTGAGTGCGATCCCAAATGTCCCGTGCCTCCACAGCCCAGTCTGCCACCCTGGAATCGGCGGAAGACACGGGCATGGGCACAGGTACCCGCGGATGCTGACCATAGTTAAGGAGGAATGGAGTCTGTCCAGTGGAGTCGGCTACAGCATTGTTCAGAGCAAACTCCGCCCACGATAGCAAAGATGCCCAGTCATCTTGCCTAGCAGTGACAAAATGTTGCAGATATGTGACCAAGGTCTGGTTGGCTCTCTCTACCAATCCATTTGTCTCAGGATGATAGGCAGAAGAGAGATTTAACTCAATACTGAGAAGATGACAAAGCTCTCTCCAGAACCGAGACGCAAACTGGGGACCCCGATCACTGACAATTTTGTCCGGCATACCGTGAAGGCAGAAGATATGTTTAATAAACAACGCTGCCAAGGCCCGTGCAGAAGGTAGCCGAGGAAGTGGCACCAAATGCACCATTTTAGAAAAATGGTCGGTGATTACCCAAATGACGGTACAGCCACGAGACTTGGGCAAACCCACCACAAAGTCCATCCCGACCATTTCCCAGGGCCTGTCTGCCACCGGCAGAGGGTATAACAAACCAGCTGGCTGTTGTGAGAGAGACTTATTTTTGGCACAAGAGACATATGCCCGAACATAGTCTCCGACGTCACGAACCATATGTGGCCACCAGTACATTCTCGCCAGCAACTCAGATGTCCTCTTTGCCCCAAAGTGTCCACCCACTCTGGACGAATGAGCCCAAGAGAGAACCTCCGGTTGCAAATTGATGGGGACAAAAGTCTTGCCCGGAGGCACAGACTCTAGCGAAACCGGAGCTACGGTTCTCAGGCTCTCTGAAGGTACAATAAGCCGAGGCTCCTCTTCCTCCTCCTCAGTTGACACAAGGGAGCGAGAGAGCGTCAGCACGAATGTTCTTCTCCCCTGCGAGATAATGGAGAGTGAAGTGGAATCGGGAGAAGAACAAGGACCATCTGGCCTGACGAGAATTCAGCCGCTGGGCTGTACGCAAATAGACCAAATTTTTGTGGTCTGGGAAAAAAGATGTCTACACTCCGAAAAGACCAACTTCATTGCTAGCAACTCCCTATCCCCGATGGAGTAATTTCTCTCAGCTGGTGTGAAGGTCTTTGAGAAGAGGAAGCATGGATGCTTCCGACTTTGAGAATCCTTTTGATAGAGGACTGCTCCAGCACCAACGGATGAGGCATCCACCTCCATTAGGAATGGCTTATCCACATCGGGACGATGTAAGATGGAAGCGCTAGCAAAATGAGACTTTATAGAAATGAAGGCCTTGGAGACCTCTTTCGAACACAATTTGGGATTCGCTCCCTTCTTGGTGAGTGATACCAAGGGAGCTACCAAAGTTGAGAAGTGGGGAATGAACTGGCGATAGTAATTTATGAACCCCATAAAGCGCTGAACCGCTTTAAGAGAATGGGGTTCTTGCCAGTCCATCACAGCCTGTAGTTTGGCAGGATCCATAGCCAATCCCTGGGCGGAGATTATATTGCCCAGGAAAGGTAAAGACTAGTGTTGAGCGATACCTTCAGAGAGTGAAGGACCTTCGATGATGTCGTGGTCAGATGAGCAGTCACCTGACCGCTCACGTGACCGTGACGTCATCAAAGGTCCTACACTCACTGCATTCTCAGGAACGGAGGCGGACGCTTGCAGCGGTGACATCCAGGGTCCTTTGGAGGGGTGAGTATATCCATATTTTTTATTTTTATTCTTTATTTTTTACATTAATATGGATCCCTGGGCCTGAAGGAGAGTTTCCTCTCCTCCAGACCCTGGGAACCATACGCACCGCACACGCCGATTCCGATTTCTGATATCACAAAAATATCGGAACTCGGTATCGGAATTCCGATACAGCAAACCGATACAGGGGAACCTCAACCCCTAACACACTGGGCCTGGGTTTTGGTTCAGTCTCCCAATTAAAATAGGGAGATTCAAATTCTCACAAAGTATATATACTTCAGTCCTGTTAGTTTGTCGTATATCAGCCAGCCACTTACATTGTGTTGTTTTATGCACAGGGGCTGAGTTGTAGTTCAGTCTCCCCCAAAAAAGGGAGATTTAAATTCTCAACAAGTTTATATACACCTTCTACCTTGTTTTACAGTACCATATAACGGTTGTTATTTTGATTAGATTTTCCAAAAAATGAGGAAGTCTGGTGGAAGAGCCCGTGGGCGGTGATTGCCAGCTGGTACTGATGGTGGTGGTGGTGCATCTGGTGGTAGTGGCAAAAGCACAATAGCACCTAAGGCTGGAGGTGTTGAGCCAGTGTCATTGTCTGGCTACACAAGGCCTCGAAGGCTCCCTTATTTGGGACCTACAAGAGAAAAAAGTAAACGAAAACCCTGATGTAACTAAGTAAAAAAGCAAAAGTGCATTTAAATAACACAGAGTTTTTAGTAATACTGTTTTTTGATTAAAAAAATAGTACAAAAGCCATCCCACCTCGTCACGGTAACTCTGATCGGGACAGTCCTACACTGTCTAATATTAAAACCTTACATTGTGTCATTGTTGACCTCAGTGTGAATAAGGGCAGACAAAAGGACTGGGCCCAACCATTGAAACACTAGACTGGGGAAGCCTTATATAGTCTCTAGCTCAGAAACAGGGAGGCCACACCCTGGCTTGCACAGAATGCAACAATACAGAGAAAAAAAACACAAAACTGAGCTTAACTTGACTTGGTACACATGCAGAGGTTAAACGCATGTTAATTGGCCACAAAACTTTAAAACCTACAAGAGAAAAAAGTAAACGAAAACCCTGATGTAACTAAGTAAAAAAGCAAAACTGCATTTAAATAACCCAGAGTTTTTAGTAATACTGTTTTTTGATCAAAAAATAGCACAAAAGCCATCCCACCTCGTCACGGTAACTCTGATCGGGACAGTCCTACACTGTCTAATATTAAAACCTTACATTGTGTCAATGTTGACCTCAGTCTGAATAAGGGCAGACAAAAGGACTGGGCCCAACCATTGAAACACTAGACTGGGGAAGCCTTATATAGTCTCTAGCTCAGAAACAGGGAGGCCACACCCCGGCTTGCACAGAATGCAACAATACAGAGAAAAAAAACACAAAACTGAGCTTAACTTGACTTGGTACACATGCAGAGGTTAAACGCATGTTAATTGGCCACAAAACTTTAAAACCTACAAGAGAAAAAAGTAAACGAAAACCCTGATGTAACTAAGTAAAAAAGCAAAACTGCATTTAAATAACCCAGAGTTTTTAGTAATACTGTTTTTTGATCAAAAAATAGCACAAAAGCCATCCCACCTCGTCACGGTAACTCTGATCGGGACAGTCCTACACTGTCTAATATTAAAACCTTACATTGTGTCAATGTTGACCTCAGTCTGAATAAGGGCAGACAAAAGGACTGGGCCCAACCATTGAAACACTAGACTGGGGAAGCGTTATATAGTCTCTAGCTCAGAAACAGGGAGGCCACACCCCGGCTTGCACAGAATGCAACAATACAGAGAAAAAACAAACAAACACAAAACTGAGCTTAACTTGAGTTGGTACACATGCAGAGGTTAAACGAATGTTAATTGGCCACAAAACATTAAAACCTACAAGAGAAAAAAGTAAACGAAAACCCAGATGTAACTAAGTAAAAAAGCAAAAGTGCAGTTAAATAACACAGAGTTTTTAGTAATACTGTTTTTGATAAAAAAAATAGCACAAAAGCCATCCCACCTCGTCACGAGCTAAGCTCAGTTTTGTGTTTTTTTTCTCTGTATTGTTGCATTCTGTGCAAGACGGGGTGTGGCCTCCCTGTTTCTGAGCTAGAGACTATATAAGGCTTCCCCAGTCTAGTGTTTCAATGGTTGGGCCCTATCCTTTTGTCTGCCCTTATTCACACTGAGGTCAACATTGACACAATGTAAGGTTTTAATATTAGACAGTGTAGGACTGTCCCGATCAGAGCTACCGTGACGAGGTGGGATGACTTTTTTGCTATTTTTTTTTATCAAAAAACAGTATTACTAAAAACTTTGTGTTATTTAAATGCATTTTTGCTTTTTTACTTAGTTACATCAGGGTTTTCGTTTACTTTTTTCTCTTGTAGGTTTTAATGTTTTGTGGCCAATTAACATGCGTTTAACCTCTGCATGTGTACCAACTCAAGTTAAGCTCAGTTTTGTGGGGTTTTTTTTCTCCCTTATCTGGGAGTAGGAAAACAGCTTTTAAAGCCGGAGCAGCAGGAAAAAGTTTTGGCTTTCCTTGCTGACTCAGCCTCTAGCTCTTTCACCTCCTCTTCAGAAAGTTCTAAATATAAAAGTAGCGAGTCCTCAGTGGATGCTCCCGGTCAGGAACAAGACGTTTCCTTGTGTCCTTCACCCAAACCAAAAGTGAAGGATGCATCAGGTGACACTACAGGTTACTCCATGGAGGTCTTTACACATACCGTGCCTGGGTTAGAAAGGGAAATTGTTAACTGCCCATTACAAGATGAATCGGACATGGAGTGCACTGATGCACAGCCATAGCTAGATTATTATGCTGTTCCATTGACTCAGATCACTACATTGCCCTCGCAGTGTACTGAGCCAGAATCTGACCCTGATGAGACTATGGTGCCCCGTCCCGAACGCTATAGCACCTTACACGGTGACACAGAGGAAGGTGCACATGACATTGAAGAGGAGGTGATAGATGACCCAGTTGTTGACCCAGATTGGCAGCCATTGGGGGAAGAGGGTGCCGCTGCCAGTAGCTCAGAGGCAGAGGAGGATGATCCGCAGCAGCCATCTACATCGCAACAGCTGTCATCTGGCAGGCTCGTATCAGGCCAAAAACATTTGTCAAAAACAAAAACAGTTTTAGGACAGCGTGGCCATCCGGTGAAAGTAGCACAGCGTGCAATGCCTGAAAAGATATTCCATAGTAGGAAGAGTGCAGTGTGGCAATTTTTTAACCAAGATCCGAATGATCAGTCAAAAGTTATCTGTAAGAAATGCTCAAAGACCTTTAGCAGAGGGAAGAATCTTCAAATTTTAAATACAATGTGCATGCTTAGACATTTAACCAGCATGCACTTGCAAGCCTGGACTAACTACCAAACGTCCTGTATCATTGGTGCAAATGCTCAGAATGAAGGTAGTCAGCAACGCTACATTGCTTCCCTCACTGTAAGCCCACCAGTTAGGACACCACCAGCAGCAAATGTGGAGGTATCGTCGCCTGGGCTAAAGCAGTTAGGGAATCACAAGGTTATTGGTAGGAAACACTGTATGTAGGCCAACATCAAGAATACCATCACCAACCCTCGCTCAATCCGCCATGTCCACCACCACCGCTAGTTCCACCATATGCAGGTCTCCAGTACAGCTCACCCTACAAGAGACTCTCATTAGGAAAATAAAGTACTCATCCTCTCATCTGCGTACACAGGGTTTGAACGCCCACATTGCTATACTAATCTCATGAGAGATGATGCCCTACCAGTTGGTTGAAAGTGAAGCTTTCAAAGACCTGATGGCCTACGCAGTACCATGCTATGACCTACCCAGTTGGTACTTCTTTGCGAGAAAAGCCATTCCAGCCCTCCACCAGCATGTCAAAGACCGCATTGTCCATGCACTGAGGCAATCAGTAAGTGGAAAGGTGCACCTCAAAACAGATGCATGGACCAGTAGGCATGGCCAGGGACGTTACGTGTCCATCACGGCGCACTGGGTTAATGTGGTGGATACAGGGTCCACATTGGACAGCCATTGTGGGACAGTTCTGCCTAGCCCACGGTATAGGAAACAGTTGGCTGTAGGCGTTCACCAACCCTCCTCCTCTAGAAGCGAAAGCTCGTCCACAGAGTGCAGTCGCATGACCACTCCAGCCGCAGCTGCCAGTGTTGCACACGAGGTGTCCCATCATTGAACAGCTAGAGGTAAGCGTCAGCAGGCTGTGTTAAAAATGAAGTGTTTGGGCAATAACAGACACACCGCGGAAGTATTGGCCGAGTACTTGCAGCAAGAAACTCAGTCATGGCTGGGCAGTGTACATCTTGAGGCAGGCAAGGTAGTCAGTGATAACGGAAGGAATTTTATGGGTGCCATAGCCCTTTCAGAACTTAAACACATACCTTGCCTGGCTCACACCTTGAACCTGGTGGTGCAGTGCTTCCTGAAAAATTATCTGGAGTTACCAGCCCTGCTCCTGAAGGTGCGAAGACTTTGCTTGCACATCCGCCTGTCGCCCATACACTCCAGCCGTATGCTGAACCATCAGCGATCGCTGAATCTTCCCCAGCACCGCCTAATAATCAACGTTGCAACAAGGTGGAACTCCACACTGCACATGGTTCAGAGGCTGTGCGAACAGAGGCGTGCTGTAATTTATTTGTGGGAAGATACACATACACGGGCAGGCAGTTGGATGGCAGACATGGAGTTGTCTGGTGTGCAGTGGTCGAAGCTGCACACGGCTGGTAAGTGCAGACGACGCCATCATAAGCATGAGCATCCCAATAATGGGTCTGCTGATGCAAAGTTTGACGCACATTAAGGAGCTGGCGTCTGCAGCCGAGGAGGTGGGTAGCCTTGATGACAGTCAGCCATTGATGACAATCAGCCATTGTCTGCTCAGGGAACTCTCCTGGACGAGGTGGTGAACGAAGAGGAGGAGGAGGAGGATGATGGGGATGAATATTTATGGGATGAGGATGCTTCTCAGGGGGCAATAGAAACTGGTGGCGTTGCAAGGTCAGGTACAGGGTTTTTGCGGGACACAAGTGATGTTGATTTGCAAGAAAGTGCTCCTCAACCCAGCACAAGCAATGAATTGACACCTGGAACATTGGCCCACATGGCTGAGTATGCCTTGCGTGTCCTAAAAAGGGACCCCCGCATTATCAAAATGATGACTGATGACGATTACTGGTTGGCCTGCCTCCTGGATCCATGATATAAAGGAAAATTACAAAATATCATGAACCATGACCAACAATTTTTTGGCATACATTTAGCCCACTTTATTATTTTGGCCTACTAACTGTGTCAGCCACTCATTACAGTTGTCCTCCACTGAACAAAGCAATGCCGCCTGTGTACTCCTGTTACCGATTTTGAACTGCATTTAGCCTACTTTTTTATTTTAGGCCTACTAAGTCTGTCTGAGCCACTCATTACAGTTGTCCTCCAACACTGAACAAAGCAATGCCGCCTGTGTACTCCTGTTACCAATTTTGAACTGCATTTAGCCTACTTACTTATTTGGGCCAAGTAACTGTGTCAGCCACTCAATACAGTTGTCCTCCACTGAACAAAGCAATGCCGCCTGTGTACTCCTGTTACCGATTTTGAACTGCATTTAGCCTACTTTTTTATTTTAGGCCTACTAAGTCTGTCTGCGCCTCTCATTACAGTTGTCCTCCGCTGAACAAAGCTATGCCACCTGTGTACTCCTGTTACCAATTTTGAACTGCATTTAGCCTACTTACTTATTTTGGCCTAGTAACTGTGTCAGCCACTCAATACAGATGTCCTCCACTAAACAAAGCAATGCCGCCTGTGTACTTCTGTTACCAATTTTGAACTGCATTTAGCCTACTTACTTATTTGGGCCTAGGAACTGTGTCAGCCACTCATTACAGTTGTCCTCCACTGAACAAAGCTATGCTGCCTGTTTAGTCCTGTTACCAATTTTTAACTGCTTTTAGCATACTTTTTTTATTTTGGGCCTATATCTGTGTTTCGTCCTCATCCTGCACATTGCCAAGCCACTGCTAGATGAGTCTGCTGGTACATTGACCCAGACCACTACATTCCCCTTGCACTCTACACTGCCAGAATCTGACCCTGCTGAAAGTCAGGTTCCCCTTCCCACATATTATACCACCTTACACGGGGACAAAGAGGAAGCTGCAGATGAAAGTGCAGGTTTCTTCATCAGGTGGGGTTTATACTCGTTGTCACTGGCACAGGGCCCTTCATAGTATGCAAAAGTGTCTCTGGCAGTGGAAGGCACCGCCCACCGTCAAACACACCGTCATACTATGAGGGGCCCTGTGCCAGTGCCAACTAGTGGGCCCCCCGCTAGCTCAGGATCACAGCGCTTGCAAAGTTGAAATACTTACCTCTCCCTGCTCCACCGCCGTGACGTATTCCGCGTTTCCTGGGCCCACGAAAATCTTGAGCCAGCCCTACCCCCCACAACTTTAGCCAAATGACCCCCTGTTTTCAATGCCTAACTATTATTATAAAGTAAATTAAGATTGATAAGCTGCAGTAATACAAATTGATGTTTTTTGCATTAAAATTGGCACTGTAGGTGTTTTCCTGTCCTCCACTGACTGCCGACTTTGATTCTCCATTGACTTGCATTGGGTTTCGGCCCCCGACTTTTCGCAATAATCGGCCGATTTCACCTGACCCGACTTTTGACAAACTCGGGTTTCTCTAAACCCGATTCGATCCTAAGTAAAAGTCGCTCAACTCTAGTGAAGAGAGGTTACATTACTCCTTCCTATGGGGGAGGCCAAAAGATGAATCATGATTTGTGCTGATGACAGAGGGAGAGGGATTGAGAGGTGGCATAATGTACCTGCTGATGGGTGGGTGGATGGACTTTTGAAAAACACCATTGATTTTATCATGTCGTGTATTAGAAAGCAGGGAAAAAAATCCAAGTGCGGTGAAATTGCAAAAAAATGCAATCCCACGCTTGTTTTTTGTTTGGCTTTTTTGCTAGGTTCACAAAATGCTAAAACTGACCTACCTGCTGATGGGTGGGTGGATGGAGAAGGGAATGAGAGAGGTAATAAAAAACAGGGCTGTTCCTCTGCACATCAATGGCAGGATAGTAATTGTAAAACAATATGTCTATATATATCCATGTTTTCTGTCTTATCCGGAGCCAGTTGATTTAAGGATCTGACTGTTCCTACTGTATGCTTGATTTAAGGATTGAGCTAGTCCTCCAAACCATCAGACGGAGGAATAGTCAGTCACTAATTTCTCACACAATAGAGTGACAAAAATCTTGTCATTTTCAGACGACTTTGGTGCCAACCACTCACCATTAGAGCCTATTCCTGATGTGTGTTTTTTTTTTTTTACAAATATTCGGTTACACATTATTTAAGATATGTCCTATGTGACAATAATATAGTTAATTATGTAATGAAATAAAGAATATTCACCTGTTCTATATGAATGAAGTTTGAGCCATTCTCTTCTAGCTAACAAAAGGAACTTCAATCTATCAGTCTGGTTCATTTTTTACTTCTCTTTTACTCCCATTTCTCTATTTAAAAAATCCTAAATGTAAAACTTTATACATTTCCAGAAGATTTGTACTGACATTTCATTTTGTCTGTTTTACAATATTTGTGTATTTACATTTAGCAAAGTCTTATTTTACATTTTACGTGCATTTAGGACACATTTTTTCCAATCTGTATGCTCAGGCTCTCACACAAAATAACTCAAGAGTTTATAACATTCCATTCTAGTTATACATTGAAAACTCCCTGATTCTTTCTATGGTCATGGTGTATTTCTTATTTCTAATGTCATTTTATATTACTTTAAAGTAACATTACACTGTATGATTCAGGCAATTTAGAAAATGTAATAACTATAAAATAAATCTATTTATGTTGCAATTTGAAACAAGATATATGCAGGCACTTGCCAAAATAGAAGTTGGTATGTCATAGGAAAAATAAATTATTTTTACTCTACAGCTCTGGACTAAGCTACATCTCTAACTTTAAAATAAATAATAATGGATGACATGATATGTATAGTTGCCAAAACTCTTGGACAGACAAACAGTAACGTTTCACAGTCCTGCAGCTAACATGTGAGCTATTCCTACTTGACATAAAAAATCCAGTGTCTTTCAAATAAGTCTTCAAAATATCTTTTCTGCACAGTAGTTCACTGATTGTTGCCGTGCATCACAGGGGGCCTCAGTTCAAAGTTAACCAAGGATAAAATCTCCATGACATTTTTAAAAACAACAAGCAGTATCATTCCTATGGCACATTCTACATTTCTGAGATAGGAGCAGGAAAAAGTTTTGAAGTTGTCCAGTACATCAGCAGTTAATAACAGGATAAATAAAACTTTACGGCACAGACAGTTAATGGTGCAAGTCAAACCTAACCCTCCAACTATTTTTTTTGCTTCTTTCAATGGTTCATTACTAGTAAGTATTATTAACCCCTTTCTGACCTCGGTCGGGATAGTACGTCCGAGGTCAGATCCCCTGCTTTGATGCAGGGCTCCGCGGTGAGCCCGCATCAAAGCCGGGACATGTCAGCTGTTTTGAACAGCTGACATGTGCCCGTAATAGGCGCGGGCAGAATCGCGATCTGCCCGCACCTATTAACTAGTTAAATGCCGCTGTCAAACTCAGACAGCGGCATTTAACTACCGCTTCTGGCCGGGCGGCCGGAAATGACATCGCCGACCCCCGTCACATGATCGGGGGTCGGCGATGCGTCAGGATGGTAACTATAGAGGTCCTTGAGACCTCTATCGTTACTGATCGCTGGTAGCTGTGAGCGCCACCCTGTGGTCGGCGCTCACAGCACACCTCCATTTCTGCTACATAGCAGCGATCAGCAGATCACTGCTATGTAGCAGAGGCGATCGAGTTGTGCCTGCTTCTAGCCTCCCATGGAGGCTATTGAAGCATGGCAAAAGTAAAAAAAAAAAGTTAAAAAAAATGTGAAAAAAATAAAAAAAATATAAAAGTTTAAATCACCTTTCGCCCCAATCAAAATAAATCAATAAAAAAAATCAAATCTGCACATATTTGGTATCGCCGCGCTCAGAATCGCCCGATCTATCAAATAAAAAAAAGCATTAACTTGATCGCTAAACGGCGTAGCAAGAAAAAAGTTCGAAACGCCAGAATTACGATTTTTAGGTCGCCGTGACATTGCATTAAAATGCAATGACGGGCGATCAAAAGAACGTATCTGCACCAAAATGCTATCATTAAAAACGTCATCTCGGCACGCAAAAAATAAGCCCTCAACCGACCCATTGGTTTTATCATGTCGTGTACTAGAAAGCAGGAAAAAAATTCCAAGTGCGGTGAAATTGCAAACAAATGCAATCCCACACTTGTTTTTTCTTTGGCTTTTTTGCTAGGTTCACAAAATGCTAAAACTGACCTGCCATTATGATTCTCCAGGTCATTATGAGTTCATAGACACTAAACATGTCTAGGTTCTTATTTGTCTAAGTGGTGAAAAAAATCCCAAACTTTCCTAAAAAAAAAAGTGCGCAATTTTCTGATACACGTAGCGTCTCCATTTTTCAAGATCTTGGGTTGGGTGAGGGCTTATTTTTAGCTTGGCGAGCTGACATTTTTAATGATACCATGTAGGTGCAGATATGTTCTTTTCATCACCCGTTATTGCATTTTAATGCAATGTCGTGGCAACCAAAAAACCTTAATTCTGGCGTTTTGTATTTTTTCATCGTTACGCCATTTAGCGATCAGATTAATCTTTCTTTTATTGATAGATCGTGCGATTCTGAATGTGGCAATACCAAATATGTGTGTTTGATTTTTTTTTATTGTTTTATTTTGAGTGGGGCAAAAGGGGAGTGATTTAAACTTTTATATTTTTTTACTTTTTATATTTTTAAAAACATTTTTTTTACTTTTTCTATGCTTCAATAGTCTCTATAGGAGACTAGAAGCTGGCACAACTTAATCGGCTCAACTACATATAGGCGATGTTCAGTTCGCCTCTATGTAGCTGAATTGCTGAATTGCAATGAGTGCTGACCACTGGGTGGCGCTCACAGCAATCCGGCACTGACAACCATAGAGGTCTCAAGGAGACCTCTGGTTGTCATGCTGATGCACCAATGACCCCCAATCATGTGACGGGGGTAACCAATGCATGTATTTCCGGCCCGATTGCCGGTAGCATGATTTAAATGCCGCTGTCAGAGTTTGACAGCAGTACTTAACTAGTTAATAGCCACAAGTGGATCGCAATTCCACCCGTGGCTACTGTGGGCAAATGGCAGCTGTTCAAAACAGCTCACTGCCGGAGCCCACATCATAGCGAGAATACTGACATCGGCGTTGTCACGATGTATGAAATATCATATAAGTTTAGTTGCTCTTCAGCTCATGAGGTGGGCTAAGCCCCCCTTCTCTCTCTGGCTCTCCTTGTTTCTCTGTGTGCTACGGAATGTATGTAAGAAGGGGGTTTTATTGCACTGGGGTCATAAATTCCAGGCTCGACGAAAGTCACTCGCCCCCTCCCAACTGCACCAGCTGGAACTGGAAAAATGGCTCCAAAATTCATGGAAGTCCTTTGTTCCATTATTGTAAGAGATTAGGCAAATGATTTAAGCTAGAAATAGGAAAAATATATATTCTTTACGTCCCTCGGCGGATCTATCCGCCACTTCAAACATGAGCTTCTAACTCCATCTGGTAAAGAAGTAGGATCGAGGAGCTGCTGGATATGTTAGCTGGCGCAGATTTCCTAACAATAATGGATCTGAGTAGAGGATACTGGCAGATTCCCCTGAGCCCGAGGTGCAGGAGAAGTCTGCCTTTATCACACCCTTTGGACTGTACAAGTCCACGGTCATGCCCTTCGGCATGAAGAATGCCCCTGCCACTTTCCAGTGGATGGTCAAGCTCCTGCTTCAGGGACTGGAGAAGTACGCCGTGGCGTACTTGGATGACATTGCCATCTTCAGTTCCTCCTGGGAGGAACAACTGCAGCATCTCGAGGAGGTGCTCAGGCGAATTCACCAAGCAGGACTGACTATCAAGCCGGGAAAGTGCCAGATGGGCATGAGGGAGGTTCACTACCTGGGACACCGGGTAGGCGGAAACACCCTAAAGCCAGAGCCTGAGAAAGTGGGCGCGATCGTGAACTGGCCCACTCCCGTGACCAAGAAACAGGTGATGACATTCTTGGGCACTGCAGGGTACTATAGGCGCTTTGTACAGCACTATAGTAGCCTGGCAAAACCTTTGACGGACCTCACCAGGAAGAAGTGACCCCACATTGTCAACTGGACAGATGGCTGTGAGGGGGCCTTCCAGACATTGAAAACAGCACTGTGCAACACCCCTGTGTTGAAAGCAGTCGACAGCAGTCGACCGTTCTTGGTGCAGACCGACGCCAGCGAGTTTGGCCTTGGTGCTGTGCTCAGCCAGGTTGAATCGGAGGACCAAGAGCACCCCGTGTTATACCTGAGCCGGAAACTTTTGCCGAGGGAAGTGGCCTACTCCACCATCGAGAAGGAGTGCCTGGCCATAGTCTGGGCCCTGCAGCGCTTGCAGCCCTACTTGTACGGTCGCCCCTTCACTGTGGTGACAGACCACAACCCTCTGCGCTGGCTAAACGCCATGTGTGGAACCAATGGCAGGTTGCTACGCTGGAGCCTTGCCCTTCAGCAGTTTGACTTCACCATTGAACACAAAACGGGCAGGGAGCATGGGAATGCAGATGGACTGTCCCACCAGGGTGAACCTACTGAGGTTCACGATATTGTATGAAATATCATAATTTTAGTTGCTCTTCAGCTCACGAGGTGGGCTAAGCCCCCTTCTCTCTCTGGCTCTCCTTGTTTCTCTGTGTGCTACGGAATGTATGTTAGAAGGGGGTTTTATTGCCCTGTGGTCATAAATTCCAGGCTCGACGAAAATCACTCGCCCCCTCCCAACTGCACCAGCTGGAACTGGAAAAATGGCTCCAAAATTCATGGAAGTCCTTTGTTCCATTACTGTAAGAGATTAGGCAAACGATTTAAGCTAGAAATAGGAAAAATATATATTCTTTACGTCCCTCGGCGGATCTATCCGCCACTCCAAACATGAGCTTCTAACTCCATCTGGTAAAGAAGTAGGGATTTCTCTGTAAATATGTATCCCAGATAGGACATATTTGATCTCATTAGAATGCCCACGTTAATACGAGATGAATGCTGGGTTTGTTATGACTATGACATGTTTTGAAGCGAAGTTATAGAAAGTAGACAAATTTAAGGTTAAAGTACTCAGAATGTAGAGAGAGCAGGGTCTGGATAAGCCAGCCTTTTTGTGATGTCACAGGCTGCAGGTTTTAAGTTTCTGGCTGGCTCCCAGCAGTCACTTCTTGTCTTTTTCCTGGAGAGCCCGGAGCACGTCCAATGAACTGGAACGTATGGGAGCTCCACTAGCCTGGTTGCCTGAAATGCTCTGTGAACATGTGAGTGTTATCTTTTCTCCTGTAATCCCTTTATGTTATAATTACCTTGTACATATTTGCAATTGTCTCTTTTGTAACACCTTTGTAAAATATTTTGACAAAGCACTGCCTAAATTTTGTGGGGTATATTATTTAATACTAGTTCTTTCTCCATGCTCTAAACGTATCCTAAGTCTCCTGGAGGGAATTATGCTACTGTGTTGGGTTAGCTTCGGACCCGTTTAATCGAAGCTGGTGGCAGCGATAGTGTGCAGGCTTTTGGGTGATGTTGTAGCGACTGCGGTGTTAATAATTATTGTTCCTGCCTGAGTGGGAGTAGTTTATCGCATAGCTGCAGCATGCCCAATAGCCAGTACATAGCAGGCAGCCTGTCTGGCGACTAATTACCCAGGGTGCAGTACCAAATCTGACCTGAGAGTAAGGGGGTGCCAGAGAGCTGCAAGTTTTAAGTGGAACTGTAAGCAGGATATACATAAATCCCTGCAGTTCGTGGTATAGTGAAGAGCAGTGGGATACCTAAAATAAGCCCCTGCTGTAAACTAAGAGGTCAATAGCCTTGTGTGTGTTGTTTCATCAAATTGTTAGCAGTGGAGGGATAACTAAGATAAGCCGTCCTGCACATGTGATAGCCGTCTGTTGGCCTAAAGTCACCCCGATCCGTGACGTAGGGGTGACAGTCACGGTGTGAATCGTGACAGGCGTACTAAAACGTCCGATATCAGTAAGGGGTTAAAGATTGAAAAAAGTAGTCTCTAAGCTTCACTGGGAACAGAAACTTATTTTAACCCCTTTACGACATTTTAAAAGCTTATATGTTGTGGTCGGATATGGTTCCGGATCGATGACATATAGGTACGTCATGGCGATCATGTGCAGCACAAGAGCTGTGCCAGTATGATCGCTGCTGGGAGTTTGGCCTATGTGATAGCTAAGCCACAGGTTTCAGAGCCAGGCACGGTGCTCGCACCTCCCCCAGCTGTTTAACTCCGTAAATGCCATGATCGATATTGATTACAACATTTATGAGGCTGGGAGAGGCAGGTCATTCACTAGGTTCCCCCGTGTGGTTCTGGGATTTTTGCTCACCATTCCTGTGATAATTTTTACCCCACGAGGTGAGATCTTGTGTGGAGCCCCAGATCGTAGGAGATTACCAAACCTCTTACCAAACTCTCCACTCTCCAATCTGTCTTGAATGCTGCAGCCAGGATCACATTCCTTACCAATCATTACACCGATGCCTCTACCTTGTGACAGTCATTACACTGGTTACCCATCCATGCTAGAATTCAGTATAAACTTATTACCTGCACCCACTGGCGGACACAGTCAGAAAAGGGCCCCCGTGCAAGAAAAATTTATGATCCCTTTGCAGCCCGAGAACTCCTAAAAATGCAAAATTGCACTTGCTTTGGAGAGAGAAATGGGCCCCCTTACCTCTTGGGCCCCTGTGCGGCCGAACAGGTTTCACCAATGGTATGTCCGCCCCTGCCTGCACCCACAAAGCACTCCATGGCTCAGCACCACCCTACATCTCCTCATTCATCTCAGTCTACTGCCCAACCCGTGCTCTCTGTTCTGCTAATGTCCAGAGGTTAACATCCTCAGTAATCAGAACCTCCCACTCCCATCTCCAAGGTTTTTAACAAGCTGCACCAATTTTTTGGAATGCACTACCCAGGTTAATTCAATTAATCCCCAATACCCACAGTTTTAAGGGTGCCCTAAATACTGATTTCTTCAGACTGGCCTATCGCCGCAATACATTAATCTAACTATCCCTGTGTTGCCTTTTCAAAATTTTTACCATAACCAGGTTCCTCGTATCATGTTCTCACACGCTTCATGCATTTAATAGCCCTCTGTGTCTGTGCTGTTACATACTTAGGCTGATAACCACTTCATGCAGCATTACATGAACACCCGATTTCTTACATTATGGCAGGTCCGAACAATGAATGCAATTGTTACCATCCATCTTTCGGGTCTCCCCTTTTTCCTCATAGACTGTGGCATCTGTTTTGATCTATGTTTTTATTGTTATGCTGTAATGTCATTTGCCTGTACAAGTCCCCACTAAAATGTAAAGTGCTGCAAAATATATTGGCGCTATAGAAATAAAATTATTATTATTTATTATTAGATTATCAGTGGTCTTGTATGTCTTTCATTTGCTTACTATTGCTCCCACAGTTGATTTCATCATGCCAAGCTGCTTGCCTATTGCAGATTCAGTCTTCCCAGCCTGGTGCAGGGCTACAATTTTGTTTCTGGTGTCCTTTGACAGCTATCTGGTCTTCACCACAGTGGAGTTTGGAGTGTGACTGTTTGCAGTTGTGGACAGTTGTTTTTTACACTGATAACAAGTTCAAACAGGTGCCATTGCTATATGTACTGAGTGGAAGACAGAGGAGCCTCTTAAAGAAGAAGTTACAGGTCTGTGAGAACCAGAAATCTTGCATGTTTTTAGGTGACCAAATACTTATTTTCCACCATAATTTGCAAAATAAATCTTGCCAAATCAGACAAGGTGATTTTCTGTATTTATTTTCTCGTTTTGCCTCTCATAGTTGTGGTCTACCTATGATGTCAATTACAGGCATCTCTCATCTTTTTAAGTAAGAGAACTTGCACAATTGGTGGCTGACTAAATACTTTTTTCCTCCACTATATGTATATATATATATATATATATATATATATATATATATATATATATATATGAATATTTCCATTGAAAACTTTCTTTCAATGACAGAGAATTACTCTAAAAATGTATAACCTAATATCAAAATATCATTGCCATACGGATTGCATTCACATGTTATTCAGGTATCATTCAGAAGCTAGGTGATAAAAATCACTTTGTACTCACAAGAAAATTGCATGACACTTGTCTGTCTTTTCAGAAACAACATCGAACCAAAAATGTTTAACAGCAATGGGTATGTGGCTTAACATTAATATTAGAATATCATCAAAAAGTTTTTTTCAGTTCTTTAATGCAAAAAGTGAAACTCATATATTATATAGAGTCATTACAAACAGAGTGATCTATTTCAAGTGATTAATTCTGTTTATGTTGATGATAGTGATGAGCGAGCACTAAAATGCTCGGGTGCTTGATACTCGGGTCGAGCAATTTGTAATACTCGGGTACTCGGACAGAACAATGAGCGCAATGTAAGTCTATGCGAAACCCGAGCATTTTTACTGTGATCCCCCGGTCTAAAAAAATCTGGAAATGATGGAAACACTGCTCAAATGACATGGGAACATTATGTCAAATGCCCCTGGAAGCATTTCTGACTCCTAGGTCACAGGTCTAAACAAAGTTGTCAGAGTTTCACGCCATTTTTACAGGTGTACCAAAAAACATACAAAACCAAAACCAAAATGGATTTTGCTGGGAAATATGTTAATGAATATCCTTTCAAGGGTAATGACTTGTATATAAGACAAAATAATTAACCCCAAACAAAAGTGTTCCTCCACCACTTTGTTCACATGCAGCATTTTTGATGCGTTTTTCAACTATAGCATTGCTTTCAACGAATACAATTGCTTTCACTGGGAAATTGTTGTGAATTCTGCTTTTGAGCTCCCTCTGGTGGTAGTAGATGATAATGCAGTTGTTCCTGGGCTGCAGTCTTGGACAGGTGTATCTGCTAATTGCAGTTCTGACTGGGGTATTTAGGCTTGCAGGACTCATTAGTCCTTGCCAGTTGTCAATGTTTTTTGGGGTATGATGGATCTCTGTCTGGCTTCTCCTACTTGGCTGCCATTTCAGCAAAGATAAGTGTCTGTTTTTCTTTTTTTTCTGGGCTGTGTGCTTGTTTTTGGTTGTACAAAAAGGGATGAACAGCGCTCCAGCCGGGTGTCGTGGTAACAAAAAGGTCTTTATTAATCCATGTAAAAGCGACGTTTCGACCAGTATCCTGGTCTTTTTCAAGCATGTAACACAGTGCAAGGTGTCGGCTTAAATGGTGTGGATACCACACAGGGCACCAATCACCAGTTAGCCACTAATTACATAAATACATACAACAAATAACATCAATCAAATAATATCCCACCCATTAAAATGGATATATACAATATCAACGGCATGAAAAGCACAGAAAAGAAGAAAAAATCAAAGCAAAAGAGCTTATATAATATAACATTGCTGCAGTGTTTACATATCCTCCAACCAATTAGGCTCCGGCATGCCCGTAACCAGGGCTACAAATGTCCAATAGCTATCCCAATCCTCATATCCAATCCAGGTTCTCTCTATGTTTGGCGCCAAAATTCAGCCAGCCTATCCGAGTTCATCACGCTTCCAGAGAGCCCTAAATAACAAATCAGGCAGCCACTTACAACTTACATAATAGTTACATCACAATCCCGCGTCCTATCCCGGCAAGCCACAGGACCGCAGCAGGCTTAGAAGCGCCCGGATGGCTGTAGCTGCGCGCCATGGCAACAGCCCGCCCATCTCACATGACCGCAGAGCACGGCCCGCCCCGCCGCGACGCAAAAACTCCCTCCCCCAGTAAAGGAGAAGCCGCGGGCGCGCGCAGGCGCGATATCGCTGAATACCGCAGCACCGCTATACTCGATGCAAACCGGCCCAGCGGCACCGCGCATGCCACACCCCCGACTCCCCCCACCCAGGGAGGACGCCAATGCGTCACAGCCAGAACGCCCCAAACCCGACGTCACGGAGCCGGCAAGCTAGATGTCAATGCGCAGGCGCCCACATCGTCACAGGATCTAGGTAGCCATGGCCACAGTGGGTTGTCACGGTAACCTAAAAAACAGAAATAGATTGGGTAAACCAGCTCAAGGCAGTAAGCTCAAATACATAATACAAACAAGCATCCCTACTGGTTATACAAATCTATAGAGTACCACTAATGGGGGACAGCAAAAACGACATTGTATATTCAATCCTAAAGAATAAAAAACATTAAAAAGTGAAAACACCTTAAAAACAAAATACTGATAAAGAAGCCATAATTGGGAGAAGAGAGAACTATTTAGGAATACAAACCTGTAAATTGAAATCTAAATTAAGACCTCCAGGTTGTAAAGTCCCCAAAGAGTAAATCCATCTCATTTCCTTTTTCCTGAGCAATGATAGTCTATCCCCTCCTCTCCTCAAAGCCGGCACACTGTCTATTACTCTAAAGCGTAATTGATTGACCGAATGCTTATTATCCAAAAAGTGTTTGGGGACAGGCAAATCTGTAAGTCCTGTGCGTATCGTGCTTTTATGCTTACTGATTCGCGTCCGAACCTCCATCGTGGTCTCCCCCACGTAGGCTAACCCACACGGACACGTAATCATGTAAATAACAAAGCTCGAAGAGCAAGTATAGCGTTCTTTTAAATAAATTTTCTTCCCTGTATGGGGGTGATAGAAAAACTCTCCTTTAAGCATGTTGTTACAGCTTGCACAACCCAGGCATGGAAAATTTCCAAGTCTGGGTGTGCTCAGAGTCGTTTGAATTGAGGAACTCTTAAAGGACCCAATATCAGATCTTACTAGACTATCACCCAGATTGCGTCCCCTTCTGTAAGACATCATTGGATAATTGTTAAACGCCGGTATTGATGGTGAACCGCGTTGTAGGCCCAACCAATGTTTTCTCAAAATCCTGTCAATTTGACCACTAGCTGAAGTGTACGTAGATACAAAAGGGATACGTTCCCCAGTCTGCTTAGAAGAACCTGACTCATGAGTAGATTCCCGTGGTAAGTTACGGACCTTATGATTAAATCTGCTCAGCTCCTTCTTGGGATAACCCCTGTTAGAGAATTTAAGACACATCTCATCCAGCCTCCGATCAACCACAGTGTCATCCGACACAATTCTCCGCACCCTCAGGAGTTGGCTCCATGGTAAGGAGTTAACCATTCTCCGAGGATGGTTGCTATCGAAAAGCAACAGGCCATTCCTGTCAGTCTCTTTCACAAAGATGTCCGTCTTTAGTCTATCCCCCTCTTTATACACAAGGGTATCCAAGAACTGGAGCTGAGAAGTAGAGAATGTCAAGGTAAATTGTAATTCCACGTATACTCCATTAAGATATTGATGGAATTTATTAAGCTCTGTCTCATTGCCATCCCATATTAGAAAAATATCATCAATGTAACGCCACCAAGCTCTTACGTGGCGCCAGAGGGTAGAACAGTACACGAACCTGTCCTCGAATACCGCCATGTAGATGTTGGCATAAGTGGGGGCCACATTGGACCCCATGGCGGTACCCCTCAACTGCAAAAAGAACTCATCCCCAAAGAGAAAATAATTCCTCCTGAGGATGAGCTCCAACAGTGTGAGGACAAGTCGTGCACTCTCTGGGGCCACGTCAGAGCCGGATAGCGCACATGAAACCGCGTCGAGCCCTTTATCATGCTCGATCGACGTGTATAAAGATACAACGTCGAACGATGCAAGCAGGGTAGTCTCAGACACAGTGATGCCTTCAAGTTTGTTAAGGAAGTCATTGGTGTCACGAATGTAAGATTTAGCAGATGTGGCATACGTGCGCAATACTTTATCCAAAAAAATTGCTGTTTTGTTGAAGAGAGAACCCCTCCCCGACACAATAGGTCTTCCGGGGGGGTTTAGCAAGTCCTTATGAATTTTCGGTAGTATGTAAATAACCGGTATTACCGGTGCATCAACAATCAAATATTCTGACAACTTGTGGTCAATGAGTCCCATGGCTAGGGAGTCACTGACCACAAGTTGTAATTCCTTCTGAAAACGATTAGTGGGATTACTTGGTAGTTTCTCATAGACACACTGGTCTCCCAGTTGCCGCAAAATCTCTGCTTTGTATTTTACACTATCCATCACGACAACCGCCCCACCCTTATCGGCCTGTTTAACGGTTATCAAAGCATTGTCTGCCAAGGCCCTCAAAACCTTCTTCTCAACTGATGTCATATTATGACGGCCCGGAGATTTGAATGTCTTTTTCAATTTATCAACATCTCTCTGTACCAAATCAATATAAGATTCCACAAAATGATCCCTGTTGGGCGGCTGGAAATTACTTTTAGTATACAACCCCAATTCACGCAGGGCAAAGCCCTGTGATGGTATATATGTTTTTGGTTGTATTCCTGCTCTGAATGTAGGATTCGCTGGAGTTGCAGATATACGCTCCTACGTCTTTAGTTAGATGGAGGAAGTTTTTGTATATTCTGCTGTGGATATTTTTGAAGGGTTTTAACACTGACCACACAGAACTCTGTCCTATCCTGTCCTATTTTAGCTAGAGTGGCCTCCTGTGCTAAATCCTGTTTTTCTGCCTGTGTATGTTTTTTCCTCTCCGACTCACTGCCATTATTTGTGGGGGGCTGTCTATCCTTTGGGGTTCTGCTCTGAGGCATGATAGTATTCCTATTTCCATCTTTAGTGGTATTTAGTCCTCCGGCTGTGACGAGGTGTCTAGGATTGGTTAGGTACACTCCACGACTACTTCTAGTTGCAGTGTTAAGATCAGGATTTGCGGTCAGTATAGTGACCACCTACTCCAGTGAAAGTTTTCATGCTGCTCCAAGGTCACCGGATCATAACAGGAAATGTCATTGTAACATTTAACAACCCTAGCTGGCCATGTGCTGTGTGACACATAAGGAGACACATCTTGTTTTATTTATGAAGGAGGGACTCTTAATTTCACAGAGCCTATTTTTAGAGGGGCATCAGGCAGCATTAATATTCTAAAAGGGCCATTATTATACAGTGGGTCTCCTATACTGCTAAAAAACACACAAATAGTCAGCTCACCTGGAAATCTGCCACCTCTCATCTGTTCCTGCACGGCGGAAGGAAAACACAGTCCACAAGAAAAAAATATGATAGGTCCAGCAGGAAATTCAAGTAAAACTCTTATTTATGTCTTCATATTGAAAACATGCATAATGGTAAACCACTCAAAAAGAATTGCACAGCATCACACATAAAAAATTCATGGAGTGGCAGCGTTATTCTGACGCGTTTCGACTTGATGTCTTAATCATGGACATGATTAAGACATCAAGTCGAAACGCCTCGGTGTAACGCTGCCACTTTTTGAGTGGTTTACCATTATCCATGTTTTAAATATGAAGAAATAAATAAGAGTTTTACTTGAATTTCCTGCTGGACCTATCATATTTTTTTTCCTATACTGTTAATGCCTATGCAGTGAGTGGCTGGGCTGTCAAAAATTAGGACGCACCCCAATACCCCTTTCACGAGATGTACAGGAGGGCCTCCTGAAAAAATGTTGCATTGAATCCAAGGTCTGCCCTGCACCAAAGTTACATGCACCCCAGTAACCCTTTCAGCAGATGTATTTGAGGGGCTCATGACAAAATTGTTCCCATTAGAAGAAAGTGTGGTTCCCATACTATTTTCTTATGCATTGAATGTAAGACCTGCCCTGCACCAAATTTACATGCTCTATGTCATGGGGTCTTTCTCCGGTACCACACAATCAACAGAGCCAGCGAAGAGTGAACAATCCCAAGCCCTTTATTTAGGCAATAATACGAAAAGTCCATATACGATCCACCACACAAAGGATAAAATAGTCCAGAACACGAATGCAGTTCAGTAACAGGATAAAAGTCCAACAATCCAGCAGACAGAGGTCAGGAGGGGGAAGGTCTCAGGGGCTCATTGTTTCAACAAGCTAGGTCAACATGTCATTAGCATTTTAGCAAACAATACAGTAGTGTGGGGGCTGATATCAGATGGCAGCAACAGCCATTCATCAGTTAGCAAATAACTCCTACAAGAGAACACCATGAAAATAAGTAAAGGTACTTTCCAACAAGAACGACAGCGATCCGTGATGTTGCAGCATCCTGGATAGCGATCTCGTTGTGTTTGACACACAGCAGCGATCAGGATCCTGCTGTGACATCGCTGGTCGTAGCTAGAAGTTTATTTGGTCATCAGGTCGGCGTGATTCGTCATGTTTGACAGCAAAAGCAACGATGCCTGCAATAGTTTTTCACATAGCTAACAACCAGCGAGAACGATAAGTTTGTCACTGGATCGCTCCTGCATCATTCTGCTGTTGCCATGTTTGACGTCACCTAGCGACCTAAACAGCGACGCTGCAGCAATCGGCTCGTTGTCTATATCGCTGCAGCGTCGCTTAATGTGACGGTACCTTAAAATAGAAATATGCACAAAAATGATACCCACTAGGGTTGAGCGACCTTGACTTTTTTAGAGTCGAGTCGGGTTTCGCGAAACCCGACTATCTCAAAAGTCGAGTCGAGTGGAATCGGCCGATTATCGCGAAAAGTCGGGGATCGACCGAAACACGAAACCCAATGCAAGTCAATGGGGGAGCATAGTCGGCAGTGAGTGGAGGCCAGGAAAACACCTACAGTGCCCATTTTAATGGCAAAAAACATACATTCTTGTTACTGAAGCTTGTCAATCTAAATTTACCTTATAATAATAGTAAGGCATTGGAAATTGGGGGTCATTTGGCTAAAGTTGTGGGGGGTAGGGCTGGTTCAAGTATTTAGTGAGCCCAGGAAATCTGGACCACATCACGGCAGTGGAGCAGGGAGAGGTAAGTATTTCAACTTTGCAAGTGCTGTGATCCTGAGCAAGCAGGGGGGGCCCACTCGTTGGCATTGGCACTGGCACAGGGCCCCTCAAAGTACGACGGTGTGTTTGCACAGCGGGGGCGCCTCCCACCGGCAGCAACACTTTTGCATACTATGAGGGGCCCTGTGCCAGTGACGTCGCCAACGAGTATTCCTCCCCCCACCTAATGAAGGAACCTGCACCTTCATCTGCACCTTCCTCTTTGTCCCCGTGTAAGGTGGTATGGTATGCGGGAAGGGGAACCTGACTTTCAGCAGGGTCACAATCTTGCAGTGTAGCGTGCATGGGGAATGTTGCGTTATTGGTCAATGTACCAGCAGACTCATCTATCACTGGCTGGGCAATGGACAGGATGAGGGGGAAACAGATATGGGCCCAAAGAATAAAGTGTGCTAAATGCAGTTCAAAATTGGTAACAGGACTAACCAGGGGACATTGTTTGTTCAGTGGAGGACAACTGGAATGAGAGGCTGACACAGAGAGTAGGCCCAAATCAGTAAGTAGTCTAAATGCAGTGCAAAATTGGCAACAGTAGTAAACAGGCAGCACAGCTTTGTTCACTGGAGGAGAACAGCAAGGAGCGGCAGACACCGATAGAAGGCCCCAACCCAACTAGTAGGCCCACTGCAGTTTTAAAATTCCGATAGGCTGAAAACCAGATAATTGTAGGTCATTTTTTGTAAAGAGGACAGCTGTATTGAGTGGCGCAGCCAGACACTACAAGTAGGCCTTACACACAAAGTTGGCTCGACGCAGGTTTAAAAAAGGTTACATGGGTACACGGTCTGCATTGGTGTGCTCAGTGGAGGACAATTGGAAGGAGGGACCGCAGAAAGACTTAGTAGGCGTAAAATAACAAAATAGGCTCTATGCAGCTTTGATTATGTGGCAACCTGGAGAACACCTTGGAGCGGCAGACACCGTCTCTACGACCCAGACCCAACTTGTAGGCCTAATGTAGTATTGTTTCAACAACTACTTAAGACGAGCATGAAGATTGAAGCAATGGAGAAGCAACATGGAGAACACCTTGGAGCGGCCGACACCGTCTTTACGACCCAGACCCAACTTGTAGGCCTAATGTAGTGTTGTTTCAACAACTACTTAAGACGAGCATGAAGATTGAAGCAATGGAGAAGCAACATGGAGAACACCTTGGAGCGGCAGACACCGTCTCTACGACCCAGACCCAACTTGTAGGCCTAATGTAGTGTTGTTTCAACAACTACTTAAGACGAGCATGAAGATTGAAGCAATGGAGAGGCAACCTGGAGAACACCTTGGAGCGGCAGACACCGTCTCTACGACCCAGACCCAACTTGTAGGCCTAATGTAGTGTTGTTTCAACAACTACTTAACACGAGCATGAAGATTGAAGCTATGGAGAGGCAACCTGGAGAACACCTTGGAGTGGCAGACACCGTCTCTACGACCCAGACCCAACTTGTAGACCTAATGTAGTGTTGTTTCAACAACTACTTAACACGAGCATGAAGATTGAAGCTATGGAGAGGCAACCTGGAGAACACCTTGGAGCGGTAGACACCGTTAGTAGGCCCTACCGAAGTAGTAGCCCCAATGCAGTTTTCAAATTCCTATAGGCTGAAAACCAGACTATTGACGCTCAGGTTTTTTCAGAGGAGGACAGCTGTATTGAGTTTCGCAGACAGACACAGGTAGTAGGCCTTAAACACAAAATTTGGCTCAATGCACTTTAAAAAAGGTTACAGGGGTACACAGGCAGCTTTGGTCTGGTCAGTGAAGGACAATTTCTATAAGGGACCGCAGACAGGCTTAGTAGACTGTTGTGAATTCCGCTCTTGGGCTCCCTCCAGTGGTTGTAAGTAGCATTTTTGTGAGTTCTGCTCTTTGGCTCCCTCCTGTGGTTTTGAGTGGTATGGCTGCTTTTTTGGATTTAGCTTCAGCAGCTGTTTTCACTGATCGTCTTTCTGGCTCGGCTATATTTGTCTGGCCTTATCCCTCATTCAATGCCAGTTGTCAATTGTTCCTGCCTGGAGTCATTGCTCTTAGGACTTTCCTGACACTCTGACCAGTTCATCAAAGCTAAGTCCTTGCTTGTCCTTTTGCGGTTCTCTTGTTGTGGACTTTGTTGTTCAGCACTTTCTTTGTTTTTGTTAATTTGTCCAGCTTTTCAGTATGGATCTATTCAGTTAAGCTGGAAGCTCTGGGCAGCAGAGTTTGCCCTCCACACCTTTAGTCAGGTGTGGAGATTTTTGCATTTCTCTGCGGTGGACTTTTTCTAGTTTTTTTTACTGACCGCACAGCGTTCTGTTCTGTATTATTTCTATTTTGCTAGAAGTGGCCTCCTGTGCTAAATCTTGTTTCATACTACGTATGTCATTTCCTTCTCCTCTCACAGTCATTATTTGTGGGGGGCTAATCTATCCTTTGGGGATTTTCTCTGAGGCAAGATAGTTTTCCTGCTTCTATCTTTAGGGGTAGTTAGCTCTTAGGCTGTGACGAGATGCCTAGGCCGAGTTAGGAGCATTCCACGGCTGCTTCTAGTGTTATGTTGAGCTTAGGGACTGCGGTCAGTATAGTTGCCACCTGCTCAGAGCTAGACGCATATCGCTCCTTAATCACCAGATCATAACAGTAGACCTAACATAACCAAAGTAGGCTGTAGGCACTTTAAAATAGGTTCCAGGGGTACACGGGCAGCAGTGGTCTGGTCAGTGGAGGACTAGTGGAAGGAGGGACCGCAGACAGGCTTAGTAGGCCTAACATAACAAAAGTAGGCTGTAGGCACTTTAAAATAGGTTCCAGGGGTACACGGGCAGCAGTGGTCTGGTCAGTGGAGGACTAGTGGAAGGAGGGACCGCAGACAGGCTTAGTAGGCCTAACATAACAAAAGTAGGCTGTAGGCACTTTAAAATAGGTTCCAGGGGTACACGGGCAGCAGTGGTCTGGTCAGTGGAGGACTAGAGGAAGGAGGGACCGCAGACAGGCTTAGTAGGCCTAACATAACAAAAGTAGGCTGTAGGCACTTTTAAAATAGGTTCCAGGGGTACACGGGCAGCAGTGGTCTGGTCAGTGGAGGACTAGTGGAAGGAGGGACCGCAGACAGGCTTAGTAGGCCTAACATAACAAAAGTAGGCTGTAGGCACTTTTAAAATAGGTTCCAGGGGTACACGGGCAGCAGTGGTCTGGTCAGTGAAGGACAATTTCTATAATGGACGGCAGACAGGCTTAGTAGGCATAACATAGCAAAAGTAGGCTGTAGACACTTGGAATTATCTTGCAGGGGTACACAGGCAGCATTGGTGTGGTCAGCGGAGGCCGATTGTAATGAGTGTATGACAGTTAGTACTCACAAAAAATAAATAGATGTTAATGTCTCACAATACAACAAAACCAAAACACAAAAGGGTGGCATACTTAGGTACAGGGGTGGGCTCCTCTGCTGAGTTTCAGACCTAGTAATTTGGCGCAAAGTATTTACTGGTGTAAATATAGGACACTGGCTCTGACTATTTTAAGTAGCATCATACATGTCAACACATTGGTATTGTCAGTGCCAGGCATTGAAGGATGTCAGCGCATAGACTAAACATTGGTGGAGCTGTGAGAGATAATTTTGCAAGTGGTAAAGCACTGTTTGAGCTGGGGGGGAGCTCTCTTGTGGCCGGCGGTACAGGCCCAGGGCCCCTCATGTTACAACGGTGTGTCTGATGTTGGGTGCGCACCACCACCGCCAGAGACACTTTATTGTACTATGAGGAACCCAGTGGCAGTGCCGTCGACCAAAAGCGTGCACACCCACCTCTTCAGACAAACGGCTCTCTCACGGGTGCTTGCGCCAAGTGGCGAGACCATGGCCCCGTGGGGGGAGTTTGGCCATTTAGGGAGGTATAAACATGTCATATGCTGGACAAACAGCTGCTGTAAATTACGAGATTGGAAAAGTCAGTCAGAGCTGACCACAAGCAAGACCTTTTCATAGGAAAGCTAGGTGTCAGCCGGGAAAGGTGGGGCAAAAGAATTCGAAATCCAGTTGTGGTTCATTTTAATGAAGGTTAGATCATCAACATTTTGGGTAGCCAGACGAGTCCTTTTTTTGGTTAATATTGAACCTGCAGCACTGAATACTCTTTCTGATAGCACACTAGCTGCTAGGCAAGCAAGCTCCTGCAATGCATATTCTGCCAATTCTGGCCAGGTGTCTAATTTGGATGCCCAGTAATCAAATGGGAATGACGGTTGAGGGAGAACGTCAATAAGGGATGAAAAATAGTTAGTGACCATACTGGACAAATGTTTTCTCCTGTCACTTTGAATTGATGCTGCAGTACCTGTCCTGTCTGCGGTCATAGCAAAATCACTCCACAACCTGGTCAGAAAACCCCTCTGTCCAACGCCACTTCTGATTTCTGCACCTCTAACACCTCTGGCCTGCTGCCCCCTGCAGCTCATGTGATAACGCTCACCGTCGCTGTGTGCTGGGAATGCCTGAATCAAACGGTCAACAAGAGTTGATTGTTTGGTTGCTAATATTTGTTCCAGGTTCTCATGTGGCATAATATTTTGCAATTTGCCTTTATAGTGAGGATCAAGGAGGCAGGCCAACCAGTAATCGTCATCGGTCATCATTTTAATAATGCGTGGGTCCCTTTTCAGGATACACAAGGCATAATCCGCCATGTGGGCCAAAGTTCCAGTTGTCAAATCTGCGGTTGTGCTGGGTTGAGGGGCAGTTTCAGGCAAATCTACGTCACTTGTCTCCCTAAAAAAAACTGAACCCGGCCTTGCAACGCCACCAGTTGCTATTGGCCCTGGAGAAGCTTCCTCATTAAAAAAATACTCATCCCCATCATCCTCCTCGTCCTCCTCCTCCTCCTGTTCGCTTGCTACCTCGTCCTGAACACTGCCCTGACCAGACAATGGCTGACTGTCATCAAGGCTTTCCTCTTCCTCTGCTGCAGACGCCTGCTCCTTTATGTGCGTCAAACTTTGCATCAGCAGACGCATTAGGCGAATGCTCATGCTTATTATGGCGTTGTCTGCACTAACCAGGCGTGTGCATTCCTCAAAACACTGAAGGACTTGACACATGTCTTGTATCTTCGACCACTGCACACCTGACAACTCCATGTCTGCCATCCTACTGCCTGCCCGTGTATGTGTATCCTCCCACAAAAACATAACAGCACGCCTCTGTTCGCACAGTCTCTGAAGCATGTGCAGTGTTGAGTTCCACCTTGTTGCAACATTGATGATTAGGCAATGCTGGGGAAGGTTCAAAGACCACTGATAGGTCTGCATACGGCTGGAGTGTACGGGCGAACGGCGGATATGCGAGCAAAGTCCGCGCACTTTGAGGAGCAGGTCGGATAACCCTGGATAACTTTTCAGGAAGCACTGCACCACCACGTTTAAGGTGTGAGCCAGGCAAGGAATGTGTTTCAGTTGGGAAAGGGAGATGGCAGCCATGAAATTCCTTCCGTTATCACTCACAACCTTGCCTGCCTCAAGATCTACTGTACAGTGCCCAGCTACGACTGCGTTTCTTTCTGCAAGAACTCGGACAGAACTTCCGCGGTGTGTCTGTTGTCGCCCAAACACTTCATAGCCAATACAGCCTGCTGACGCTTGCCAGTAGCTGCCCCATAATGGGACACCTGGTGTGCAACAGTGGCAGCTGCGGATGGAGTGGTTGTGCGACTGTGGACAGTGGACGAGCTCTCGCTTCTGCAGGAGGACGAGGAGGAGGGGGTGCGAACGGCTACAGCCAACTGTTTCCTAGACCGTGGGCTAGGCAGAACTGTCCCAAAATTGCTGTCCCCTGTGGACCCTGCATCTACCACATTCACCCAGTGTGCCGTGATGGACACGTAACGTCCCTGGCCATGCCTACTGGTCCATACATCTGTTATCAGGTGCACCTTTGTACTCACAGATTGCCTGAGTGCATGGACGATGCGCTCTTTAACATGCTGGTGGAGGGCTGGGATGGCTTTTCTCGAAAAGAAGTGACGACTGAGTAGCTCGTAGCGTGGTGCAGCGTAGTCCATCAGGGCTTAGAAAGCTTCGCTTTCAACTAACCGGTAGGGCATCATCTCTAACGAGATTAGTCTAGCTATGTGGGCGTTCAAACCCTATGTGCGAGGCTAAGTACTTAATTTTTCTAACCATAGTCTCATGTGGGGTGAGCTGGACTGGAGAGCTGGAGATCGTGGAACTAGCGGGGGTGCCGGTGGACATGGCAGACTGAGAGACGGTTGGAGACGGTATTCTTGCCGGTGCCCTACATGCAGTGTTTCCAACTACACAACTGGTGATTCCCTGACCCTGACTGCTTTGGCCTGGCCACGAAACCTGCACAGATACTGCAGGTGGTGCGGAAAATGGTGGCCTTACAGTGACGGTAAGGATGTAGCGTTGCTGTCTAGCTTCATTGGCCGAGGGTGCTACAACCTTAAGGGACGTTTGGTAGTTAGTCCAGGCTTGCAAATGCATGGTGGTTAAATGTCTATGCATGCAACTTGTGTTTAGACTTTTCAGATTCTGACCTCTGCTTAAGGTAGTTGAACATTTTTGACAGATAACTTTGCGCTGATCAATTGGATGTTGTTTAAAAAAATGCCAGACTGCACTCTTTCTAGCATCGGATACCTTTTCAGGCATTGCAGACTGAGCTTTAACCGTATGGCCACGCTGTCCTCCAACAGGTTTTGGCTTTGCCACGCGTTTTGGGCCAGATACGGGCCCGGCAGATGGAACCTGTTGCGATGTTGATGCCTGCTGCGGCTCCTCCTCCTCCGCTTCAGAACTACTGCCGCCTGCACCCTGTTCCCCCAATGGCTGCCAATCGGGGTCAACAACTGGGTCATCTATGACCTCCTCTTCTATCTCGTGTGCAACTTCGTCTGTGTCACCGTGTAAGCCGGTGGTATAGCGTTCGTGACGGGGCACCTGTTATGGACCTGATGGTTAGGAGCACCCAGAACGACCTGATGGTTAAACTAACACAGGACAAGCTCTGGGAAGTGGGAGCTCTGCTGACCGCAACCCCTAATCCTATCACACACTAGAAATAGCCGTGGAGCATACCTAACTCTGCCTAGACGCCTCTTCACAGCCTAAGAGCTAACTAGCCCTAGAGATAGAAAATAAAGCCTACCTTGCCTCAGAGAAATTCCCCAAAGGAAAAGGCAGCCACCCACATATATTGACTGTGAGTTAAGATGAAAGTCACAAACACAGAAATGAAACAGGTTTCAGCAAAGGAGGCCAGACTTACTAAACAGACTGAGGATAGGAAAGGTATCTTTGCGGTCAGCACAAAAACTACAAAAAAACCACGCAGAGTGTGCAAAAAGACCCCCGCACCGACTCACGGTGCGAAGGTGCCACTCTGCATCTCAGAGCTTCCAGCTAGCAAGGCAAAATCATGATAGCAAGCTGGACAAGAAAACAATGAACAAAAAATAAACCAGCAGGGACTTAGCTTCTGCTGGAGTAGACAGGTCATCAGAAAGATCCAAGAGTGAACTGAACCAGTACAAGAACATTGACAGCTGGCATGGAGTAACGATCTGAGTGGAGTTAAATAGAGCAGCCAGCCAAAGAATAAACTAAGTCACCTGTGGAAGGAACCTCAGAACCATCAGCTCCACTCACAGCCACCAGAGGGAGTCCATGGACAGAACTCGCCGAAGTACCATTCATGACCACAGGAGGGAGTTCGATAACAGAATTCACAACAGTACCCCCCCCTTGAGGAGGGGTCACCGAACCCTCACCAGAGCCCCCAGGCCGATCAGGACGAGCCAAATGAAAGGCACGAACTAGATCGGCAGCATGAACATCAGAGGCAAAAACCCAGGAATTATCTTCCTGACCATAACCCTTCCACTTGACCAGGTACTGGAGTTTCCGTCTCGAAATACGAGAATCCAAAATCTTCTCCACCACATTCTCCAACTCCCCCTCAACCAACACCAGGGCAGGAGGATCAACGGAGGGAACCATAGGCGCCACGTATCTCCGCAATAACGACCTATGGAACACATTATGGATGGCAAAAGAAGCTGGAAGGGCCAAATGAAATGACACAGGATTGAGAACTTCAGAAATCTTATACGGACCAATGAAACGAGGCTTAAACTTAGGAGAGGGAACCTTCATAGGAACATAACGAGATGACAACCAAACCAAATCCCAAACAAGAAGTCGGGGACCAACACAGCGCCGGCGGTTAGCGAAACGTTGAGCCTTCTCCTGGGACAATGTCAAATTGTCCACCACATGAGTCCAAATCTGCTGCAACCTGTCCACCACAGAATCCACACCAAGACAGTCCGAAGGCTCAACCTGCCCTGAAGAGAAACGAGGATGGAAACCAGAATTACAGAAAAAAGGCGAAACCAAAGTAGCCGAGCTGGCCCGATTATTAAGTGCGAACTCAGCCAAAGGCAAGAAGGACACCCAATCATCCTGATCAGCAGAAACAAAGCATCTCAGATATGTTTCCAAAGTCTGATTAGTTCGTTCGGTTTGGCCATTTGTCTGAGGATGGAAAGCCGAAGAAAAAGACAAATCAATGCCCATCTTAGCACAAAAGGACCGCCAAAACCTCGAAACAAACTGGGAACCTCTGTCCGAGACGATGTTCTCCGGAATGCCATGCAAACGGACCATATGCTGGAAAAACAATGGCACCAAATCAGAGGAGGAAGGCAATTTAGACAAGGGTACCAAATGGACCATCTTAGAGAAGCGATCACAAACCACCCAAATGCCCAACATCCTTTGAGAGACAGGGAGATCTGAAATAAAAATCCATGGAAATATGCGTCCAGGGCCTCTTCGGGACCGGCAAGGGCAAAAGCAACCCACTGGCACGAGAACAGCAGGGCTTAGCCCGAGCACAAGTCCCACAGGACTGCACAAAAGAACGCACATCCCGTGACAAAGAGGGCCACCAAAAGGATCTAGCCACCAAATCTCTGGTACCAAAGATTCCAGGATGACCAGCCAACACCGAAAAATGAACCTCAGAGATAACTCTACTAGTCCATCTATCAGGGACAAACAGTTTCTCCGCTGGAAAACGGTCAGGTCTATCAGCCTGAAACTTCTGCAGCACCCGCCGCAAATCAGGGGAGATGGCAGACAAAATTACCCCCTCTTTGAGAATACCCGCCGGCTCAGGAACACCCGGAGAGTCAGGCACAAAACTCCTTGACAGGGCATCAGCCTTCACATTCTTAGAGCCCGGAAGGTACGAAACCACAAAATCAAAACGGGAGAAAAACAGCGACCATCGAGCCTGTCTAGGATTCAACCATTTGGTAGACTCGAGATAAGTCAAATTCTTGTGATCCGTCAAGACCACCACGCGATGCTTGGCAACTTCAAGCCAATGTCGCCACTCCTCGAATGCCCACTTCATGGCCAACAACTCTTGATTGCCAACATCATAATTGCGCTCAGCAGGTGAGAACTTTCTAGAAAAGAAGGCACATGGTTTCATCACCGAGCCATCAGAACTTCTTTGAGACAAAAGAGCCCCTGCTCCAATCTCAGAAGCATCAACCTCGACCTGAAACGGGAGCGAAACATCTGGCTGGCACAACACAGGAGCAGAAGAAAAACGACGCTTCAACTCCTGAAAAGCCTCTACGGCCGCAGAGGACCAATTGACCACATCAGCACCTTTCTTGGTCAAATCAGTCAACGGTTTAGCAAAACTAGAAAAATTAGCGATGAAGCGACGGTAAAAATTAGCAAAGCCCAGGAACTTCTGCAGGCTCTTCACAGATGTCGGCTGAGTCCAATCATAAATGGCCTGAACTTTAACAGGGTCCATCTCGATAGTAGAAGGGGAAAAAAATGAAACCCAAAAATGAAACCTTCTGAACTCCAAAGAGACATTTTGACCCCTTCAAAAACAAGGAATTCGCACGAAGGACCTGGAACACCATTCTGACCTGCTTCACATGAGACTCCCAATCATCCGAAAAGACCAAAATATCATCCAAATATACAATCATGAATCTATCCAGGTACTTTCGGAAGATGTCATGCATAAAGGACTGAAACACAGATGGAGCATTAGAAAGCCCGAATGGCATTACCAGGTACTCAAAATGGCCCTCGGGCGTATTAAATGCTGTTTTCCATTCATCGCCCTGTTTAATACGCACAAGATTATACGCCCTCGAAGATCTATCTTGGTGAACCAACTAGCCCCCTTAATCCGAGCAAACAAATCAGACTGCAGCGGCAAAGGGTACTGAAATTTGACCGTGATCTTATTAAGAAGGCGGTAATCAATACAAGGTCTCAAAGAACCATCCTTCTTGGCCACAAAAATGAACCCTGCTCATAACGGTGATGACGACGGGCGAATATGACCTTTCTCCAAGGATTCCTTTATATAACTCCGCATAGCGGCGTGCTCTGGCACAGATAAATTGAAAAGTCGGCCCTTAGGAAACTTACTACCAGGAATCAAATTAATAGCACAATCGCAATCCCAATGAGGAGGTAGGGCACTGGATTTGGGCTCATCAAATACATCCCGGTAATCCGACAAAAACTCAGGGACTTCAGATGGAGTGGAAGACGAAATTGACAGCAATGGAACATCACCATGTACCCCTTGACAACCCCAGCTGGACACAGACATAGATTTCCAATCCAATACTGGATTATGGACCTGTAGCCATGGCAACCCCAAAACGACCATATCATGCAGATTATGCAACACCAAAAAGCGAATAGCCTCCTGATGTGCAGGAGCCATGCACATGGTCAATTGAGTCCAGTACTGAGGCTTATTCTTGGCCAAAGGTGTAGCATCAATTCCTCTCAATGGAATAGGATACTGCAAGGGCTCCAAGAAAAAACCACAGCGCCTGGCAAACTCCAAGTCCATCAAATTCAGGGCAGCGCCTGAATCCACAAATGCCATAACAGAATAGGATGACAAAGAGCAAATCAGAGTAACGGACAAAAGAAATTTAGACTGTACCGTACCAATGGTGGCAGACCTAGCGAACCGCTTAGTGCGCTTAGGACACTCGGAGATAGCATGAGTGGAATCACCACAGTAAAAACACAGCCCATTCCGACGTCTGTGTTCTTGCCGTTCAGCTCTGGTCAAAATCCTATCACATTGCATAGGCTCAGGCCTATACTCAGAGAATACCGCCAAATGGTGCACAGCTTTGCGCTCACGCAAGCGCCGATCGATCTGAATGGCCAAGGACATAGACTCGTTCAGACCAGCAGGCGTGGGAAATCCCACCATGACATCCTTAAGGGCTTCAGAAAGACCCTTTCTGAAAATTGCCGCCAGGGCACACTCATTCCACTGAGTAAGCACAGACCACTTTCTAAACTAAACTTCTGACAATATACCTCCGCTTCATCTTGACCCTGACACAAAGCCAGCAAGATTTTCTCTGCCTGATCCACTGAAATTGGTTCATCATAAAGCAATCCAAGCGCCAGAAAAAACGCATCTACATCACGCAATGCAGGATCTCCTGGCGCAAGGGAAAATGCCCAGTCTTGAGGGTCGCCACGCAACAAAGAAATAATGATTTTAACTTGTTGAACGGGGTCACTAGAGGAGCGGGGTTTCAAAGCAAGAAACAGTTTACAATTATTTTTGAAATTCAGGAACTTAGATCTATCCCCAGAAAACAAATCAGGAATTGGAATTCTAGGCTCTAACATCGGATTCTGAACCACAAAATCTTGAATGTTTTGTACCCTTGCAGTGAGATGATCCACACAAGAGGACAGACCTTGAATGTCCCTATCTACACCTGTGTCCTGAACCACCCAGAGGTTAAGGGGAAAAGAAAGACAAAACACACTGCAGAGAAAAAAAAATGGTCTCTGAACTTCTCTTATCCCTCTATTGAGATGCATTAACACTTTTGGCCAGCTGTACTGTTATGGACCTGGTGGTTAGGAGCACCCGGAACGACCTGATGGTTAAACTAACACAGGACAAGCTCTGGGAAGTGGGAGCTCTGCTGACCGCAACCCCTAATCCTATCACACACACTAGAAATAGCCGTGGAGCGTACCTAACTCTGCCTAGACGCCTCTTCACAGCCTAAGAGCTAACTAGCCCTAGAGATAGAAAATAAAGCCTACCTTGCCTCAGAGAAATTCCCCAAAGGAAAAGGCAGCCCCCCACATATATTGACTGTGAGTTAAGATGAAAGTCACAAACACAGAAATGAAACAGGTTTCAGCAAAGGAGGCCAGACTTACTAAACGGACTGAGAACAGGAAAGGTATCTTTGCGGTCAGCACAAAAACAACAAAAAGACCACGCAGAGTGTGCAAAAAGACCCCCGCACCGACTCACGGTGCGAAGGTGCCACTCTGCATCCCAGAGCTTCCAGCTAGCAAGGCAAAATCATGATAGCAAGCTGGACAAGAAAACAATGAACAAAAAATAAACTAGCAGGGACTTAGCTTCTGCTGGAGTAGACAGGTCACCAGAAAGATCCAAGAGCGAACTGAACCAGTACAAGAACATTGACAGCTGGCATGGAGTAACGATCTGAGTGGAGTTAAATAGAGCAGCCAGCCAAAGAATAAACTAAGTCACCTGTGGAAGGAACCTCAGAACCAGCAGCTCCACTCACAGCCACCAGAGGGAGTCCATGGACAGAACTCGCCGAAGTACCATTCATGACCACAGGAGGGAGTTCGATAACAGAATTCACAACAGGCACCATAGTCTCATCAGGGTCTGATTCTGGATCAGTACACTGCGAGGGCAATGTTGTGGTCTGAGTCAAAGGAACAGCATAGTAATCTGGCTGTGGCTGTGCATCTGTGCACTCCATGTCCGATTCAACTTGTAATGGGCATGACCTGTTAACTGTTTCACTTTCTAACCCAGGAACGGTATGTGTACAGAGCTCCATGGAGTAACCCGTTGTGTCGCCTGACGCATCCTTCTCTGTTGTTGTTTTGGCTGAAGAGGACAAGGAAGCGACTTGTCCCTGACCATGAACATCCACTAACGACGCGCTGCTTTTACATTTACCAGTTTCAGAAGAGGAGGCAAAAGAGCTAGAGGCTGAGTCAGCAAGGAAAGCCAAAACTTGCTCTTGCTGCTCCGGCTTTAAAAGCGGTTTTCCTGCTCCCAGAAAAGGGAGCGTTTGAGGCCTTGTGTAGCCAGTCGACGAACCTGGCTCCACAGCTCGAGAATTAGGTGCTATATTGTTTTTCCCACGACCACCTGATGCTCCACCACCACTACCATCATTACCAGCTGGCAATGAACGCCCACGGCCACAACCTCTTCCACCAGACTTCCTCATTGTTTTAAAAACGTAACCAAAGTAATGGTATTTGTTACTGTTAAACAACAAATTCACAAGGTGAACTCAAACTTCTGTAGGATTTAGATATCCCTTTATAGGTGGGTGAGACTGCAAGGAAAATCAGGCACAATGTTACACACTCGGTTTTCTGTTGCACAAAATGAGAGAGATGCCACACACGCAGGACTGTCACTCAAGCACAAATGCCCATATTAATCTCCCACTATTTTTTTTTTTTCAGGGAGAATTTAAAAACCAAAATAACCAGAAACAGACACTAGGCTTTCTGTGGCCCACAATTTGAGAGAGATGGCACACAGGACTGGCACAGAAGCACAAAGGCCAATATTAATCTCCCACTATTTATTTTTTTTTCAGGGAGAATTTAAAAACCAAAATAACCAAAAACAGACACTAGGCTTTCTGTGGCCCACAATTTGAGAGACATGGCACACAGGACTGGCACAGAAGCACAAAGGCCAATATTATTCTCCCACTATTTATTTTTTTTTTTCATGGAGAATTTAAAAACCAAAATAAAAAAAAACAGACACTAGGCTTTCTGTGGCCCACAATTTGAGAGAGATGGCACACAGGACTGGCACAGAAGCACAAAGGCCAATATTAATCTCCCACTATTTATTTTTTTTTCAGGGAGAATTTAAAAACCGAAATAACCAAAAACAGACACTAGGCTTTCTGTGGCCCACAATTTGAGAGAGATGGCACACAGGACTGGCACGGAAGCACAAAGGCCAATATTAATCTCCCACTATTTATTTTTTTTCAGGGAGAATTTAAAAACCAAAATAACCAAAAACAGACACTAGGCTTTCTGTGGCCCACAATTTGAGAGAGATGGCACACAGGACTGGCACGGAAGCACAAAGGCCAATATTAATTTCCCACTATTTTTTTTTTTCAGGGAGAATTTAAAAATCAAAATAAAAAAAAAACAGACACTAGGCTTTCTGTGGCCCACAATTTTAGAGAGATGGCACACAGGACTGGCACAGAAGCACAAAGGCCAATATTAATCTCCCACGATTTATTTTTTTTTCAGGGAGAATTTAAAAACCAAAATAACCAAAAACAGACACTAGGCTTTCTGTGGCCCACAATTTGAGAGAGATGGCACACAGGACTGGCACAGAAGCACAAAGGCCAATATTAATCTCCCACTATTTATTTTTTTTCAGGGAGAATTTAAAAACCAAAAAAAAAAAAACAGACACTAGGCTTTCTGTGGCCCACAATTTGAGAGAGATGGCACACAGGACTGGCACAGAAGCACAAAGGCCAATATTAATCTCCCACTATTTTTTTTTTTCAGGGAGAATTTAAAAACCAAAATAACCAAAAACAGACACTAGGCTTTCTGTGGCCCACAATTTGAGAGAGATGGCACACAGGACTGGCACAGAAGCACAAGGGCCAATATTAGTCTCCCACTATTTATTTTTTTCTCAGGGAGAATTTAAAAACCAAAATAAAAAAAAAACAGACACTAGGCTTTCTGTGGCCCACAATTTGAGAGAGATGGCACACAGGACTGGCGCAGAAGCACAAAGGCCAATATTAATCTCCCACTATTTATTTTTTTTTCAGGGAGAATTTAAAAACCAAAATAACCAAAAACAGACACTAGGCTTTCTGTGGCCCACAATTTGAGAGAGATGGCACACAGGACTGGCACAGAAGCACAAAGGCCAATATTAATCTCCCACTATTTTTTTTTTCAGGGAGAATTTAAAAACCAAAATAAAAAAAAAACAGACACTAGGCTTTCTGTGGCCCACAATTTGAGAGAGATGGCACACAGGACTGGCACAGAAGCACAAAGGCCAATATTAATCTCCCACTATTTTTTTTTTTCAGGGAGAATTTAAAAACCAAAATAACCAAAAACAGACACTAGGCTTTCTGTGGCCCACAATTTGAGAGACATGGCACACAGGACTGGCACAGAAGCACAAAGGCCAATATTAATCTCCCACTATTTTTTTTTTCAGGGAGAATTTAAAAACCAAAATAAAAAAAAAACAGACACTAGGCTTTCTGTGGCCCACAATTTTAGAGAGATGGCAAACAGGACTGGCACAGAAGCACAAAGGCCAATATTAATCTCCCACTATTTATTTTTTTTTCAGGGAGAATTTAAAAACCAAAATAACCAAAAACAGACACTAGGCTTTCTGTGGCCCACAATTTGAGAGAGATGGCACACAGGACTGGCACAGAAGCACAAAGGCCAATATTAATCTCCCACTATTTTTTTTTTTTTTCAGGGAGAATTTAAAAACCAAAAAAAAAAACAGACACTAGGCTTTCTGTGGCCCACAATTTGAGAGAGATGGCACACAGGACTGGCACAGAAGCACAAAGGCCAATATTAATCTCCCACTTTTTTTTTTTTCAGGGAGAATTTAAAAACCAAAATAACCAAAAACAGACACTAGGCTTTCTGTAGCCCACAATTTGAGAGAGATGGCACACAGGACTGGCACAGAAGCACAAAGGCCAATATTAATCTCCCACTACTTTTTTTGGTTAGGGAGAATTGCCAAGAAATCAGGGCCAGTATTACACACTAGGCTTTCTGCGCCCCAAAATTGGAGAGAGATGGTACACACAGGACTGGCACTCTAGCAGAAATGCCAATCTTAATCTCCCACTACTTTTTTTGGTTAGGGAGAATTGCCAAGAAATCAGGGCCAGTAGTACACACTAGGCTTTCTGTGCCCCAAAATTGAGAGAGATGGAACACACAGGACTGGCACTCTAGCAGAAATGCCAATCTTAATCTCCCACTACTTTTTTTGGTTAGGGAGAATTGCCAAGAAATCAGGGCCAGTATTACACACTAGGCTTTCTGTGCCCCAAAATTGGAGAGAGATGGCACACACAGGACTGGAACTCTAGCAGAAATGCCAATCTTAATCTCCCACTATTTTTATTTTTAGGGAGAATTAAAAAAAAAAAAAAAAAAAAAAAAAAGGATTATAGATATGGTTGAGCGAAACGGATCGTTCATTTTCAAAAGTCGCCGACTTGAAACATGAAACCCGACCCGACCCCTGTGCGGAGTCGGCCATGCGGTACGCGACTTTCGCGCCAAAGTCGCGTTTCAATGACGCGAAAAGCGCCATTTCTCAGCCAATGAAGGTGGACGCAGAGTGTGGGCAGCGTGATGACATAGGTCCTGGTCCCCACCATCTTAGAGAAGGGCATTGCAGTGATTGGCTTGCTGTCTGTGGCGTCACAGGGGCTATAAAGGGGCGTTCCCGCCGACCGCCATCTTACTGCTGCTGATCTGAGCATAGGGAGAGGTTGCTGCCGCTTCTTCAGAAGCAGGGATAGTGTTAGGCAGGGTCCATTAACCACCAAACTGCTTGTGCTGTAGCGATTTCCACTGTCCAACACCACCTTTGTTTGCAGGGACAGTGGAAGCTACATTTTTTTTCCTCAGCGCTGTAGCTCATTGGGCTGCCCTAGAAGGCTCCCTGATAGCTGCATTGCTGTGTGTACGCCGCTGTGCAAACCAACTGCTTTTTTCAAAGCACAAATCCTGTTGTTCCTTCCTTTCTGCACAGCTATCTTGTTTGTTTGTCCACACTTTTTATTTAATTTGTGCAGCAGTCCACTCCTTATTGCTGCCTGCCATACCTGGCTGAGATTACTGCAGGGAGATAGTAATTGTAGGACAGTCCCTGTGTTTTTTTTTTTTTTAATTCTCCCTTAAAAAAAAAGCTGTGGGAGATTAAGATTGGCATTTCTGCTCGAGTGCCATCCCTGTGTGTGCCATCTCACATAGTGGGCCATAGAAAGCCTAATTTTTTTTCTGTTTTTTTTGTGGGGTTTCTAAATTCTCCCTGAAAAAAAAAAACAGTGGGAGATTAATATTGGCCTTTGGGCTTGTGTGCCAGTCCTGAGCGTGCCATCTCTCTCTCAAATAGTGGGCCATAGAAAGCCTATTTTTTTTTTATTATTGGTTTTATAAATTCTCCCTGAAAAAAAAAAACAGTGGGAGATTAATATTGCCCTTTGGGCTTGTGTGCCAGTCCTGAGCGTGCCATCTCTCTCTCAAATAGTGGCCCATAGAAAGCCTATTTATTATTTTTTCATTGGTTTTATAAATTCTCCCTGAAAAAAAAAAAAACAGTGGGAGATTAATATTGGCCTTTGGGCTTGTGTGCCAGTCCTGAGCGTGCCATCTCTCTGTCAAATAGTGGGCCATAGAAAGCCTATTTATTATTTTTTCATTGGTTTTATAAATTCTCCCTGAAAAAAAAAAACAGTGGGAGATTAATATTGCCCTTTGGGCTTGTGTGCCAGTCCTGAGCGTGCCATCTCTCTCTCTCAGATAGTGGGCCATAGAAAGCCTATTTGTTTTTTTTGTTTTTATTTGGTTTCTAAATTCTCTCTGAAAAAATCACTTTTTTTAATTTGTTTTCTAAATTCTTCCTTAAAAAATCATTTTTTTGGGGGGGGTTTCTAAATTGTCCCTGAAAAAATAAAAAAAAACAGTGGGAGATTAATATTGGCCTTTCTGCTTGTGTGCCAGTCCTGACTCCTGGGTGTGCCATCTCTCTCTCTCAGAAAGTGGGCCATAGAAAGCCTTTTTTTTTTTATTTGGTTTCTAAATTCTCTCTGAAAAAATCACTTTTTTTATTTGTTTTCTAAATTCTTCCTTAAAAAATCATTTTTTTGGGGAGGGTTTCTAAATTCTCCCTGAAAAAATAAAAAAAAAGTGGGAGATTAATATTGGCCTTTCTGCTTGTGTGCCAGTCCTGACTCCTGGGTGTGCCATCTCTCTCTCTCAGATAGTGGGCCATAGAAAGCCTATTTTTTTTTTATGATTTGGTTTCTAAATTCTCTCTGAAAAAAATCACTTTTTTTAAATTTGTTTTCTAAATTCTTCCTTAAAAAATCTTTTTTTTGGGGGGGTTTCTAAATTCTCCCTGAAAAAATAAAAAAAACCAGTGTGGTAGGTCTCGAGTCCCGCTTCTGCACAGGGGGAATCTCGGGCCATCTCCGCTGCGGTCTCCCATTCTTATCCAGCCGCAGTGGAGTCTGCTCAGCAGGGACGTCGGTCCCAGCGTCTTGCTCAGTCTCACTCTGTACAGAGAGTTACTGCTGCTTTTTCAGCTTCTACCATTAAAGCCAGTGCTGGTCAGCAGCGAGCGGACTTCTCTGGGACTAAGTCCTTGTCTGCACACACTGAGCATGCCCAGGGCAAGATCTCCCGTTGGAGATCGAGGGTCATGTGCTCAGGCTCTGCAGCACATTCCATTGGTCCTCTTGGCAGGTCTTAGAAGGGCAAAGTTTCTGTGGCCACTTCCTGTGCTGCAACTATATAAACTGCGCATGACCGCACGGCCATGCGCTAGTGTACATTTGCTTACATGTGTTTGTTGTGAGTGCAAGTCGTCCTTGGATACCCCTTCCCTATTGAATGTCTGTTCGCGGAAGGTGTATGGTTGCTATCTAGCGCCCGACTTATCCTACAGCACTAATCACACGTTACAGCGTCCAGTTGCTGTGACCGCCAGTACGGCGCCGTGCACTTCCTCTGTGCTTTCCTTACCCAAGCCTGGGTGGTTAGTGGCGTTCGTCAGTGCGGCACCGCATGCACTCTTGTGCCCTAATATTGTTATTCTGCTTCCTTACACACCCAGTTGCGGTGTTGTGCCAGCAAGGGTCTAATCGGACTTCAATCCTAGTTGGGGTTGAGTTCGCTGACCACTTGCTCGCCTTCTATGTGCGGTACCGCGATCCTGTGACGCAACAGGATCGCTTCCTTCACGCTGGGTGAAGTTTAACCCACGTGTGTATACTTATGAGTACCGCCATATCGTCCATCATTACTTAGCAGCAGGTTCCATCTCTGCACGGTGGACCCCGGGCTGCGAACGCACCATACACTATCTGTCTTATTATTTGGTGCGTTCCGCTAGCCCTAACATTACACTAGCGCCAGGGTCTGGCTAGTAATGACGGACAAACAGCAATCCTTGCAGTATATCCAGCAGCTGGAGGGTAGGTTGGCGGCTCTTGAGAGCGCAACCTCAGCTGTGGATGTTACCGCAGTTGCTGTACAGGCTGCTAGCGTGGCTGCAGCAACCCTGTCCATTGCCACCCCTGCTCCGACATTTTCTCGCCTCCCGCTGCCAGAAAAATTTTCTGGTGATAGCAAGTTTTGTAGGGGATTTGTGAGTCAGTGCTCTATTCACCTCGAGCTCCTGGCTGCACGTTTTCCCACAGAGCGGGCTAAGGTGGGATTTATAGTGTCTCTCTTGTCGGACAGGGCGTTGGAATGGGCTACGCCGCTGTGGGAGCGTGGTGATCATGTGGTGCAGAGTGCTCCGCTGTTTCTGAGCACTCTGAAACAGGTCTTTTTAGGACCTCAAGTCACCCATGATACTGCGCTCCAACTGCTGGCATTAACTCAGGGTGAGTCCTTGGTCAGTCATTTTGCCGTCCAATTCCGCACTTTAGCTTCTGAGCTGGATTGGTCGGATAAAGCTCTTATCCCCATATTTTGGAGGGGCCTGGCTGACCACGTTAAGGACGCTCTGGCCACTAGGGAGATTCCTGCCACACTGGAGGAGTTAATAACTGTCTCCACTCGAATTGACCTCCGTTTTAACGAGCGGAGGTTAGAGCGAGCCCAGTGTAGGCAGAGGTTTCGGCTGGCTCCTACCTTCGCCAAACCTCTGGAATCTCCGGTCCTTGTTCCTGAGTCACATGAGGCCAGGGAAGTGTCACAAGCGGGATCTAAGTCTCGGACCGCTTGTGCACTCAAGGTCTGTCTTGTTTGCCAGCAGTCAGGATATCTAGCCACCAGATGTTCTCAGCGGTCGAGGAAACGTCAGCGTCTAGTGGTAGTAGGTGGAGGTACACTAGACACGGCGACGTTTGCCTCTAAATTGTCCTTTAAGGGGACAATTACTATAGGCTCATTCTCCCACTCGGTAGAGCTCTGCGTGGATTATGGGGCGGAGGGCAATTTTATGTCTTCTGCCTTCGCCCAATGTCACGCAATACCCCTGGTTATGCTAGCTCAACCAGTAACGGTACGAGTGGTGAATGGGTCGACACTGCCCTCACAGATAACACACCAGACCATCCCTTTTACTCTGTCCATGTCGCCATCTCATCAGGAGATTATATCTCTGCTCATCATTCCAGAGGGAATTGATGAGGTCCTGTTGGGAATACCTTGGCTACGGTACCACTCTCCTCATATCGAGTGGTCCTCTGGCAGAATCCTGGGATGGGGTGAATCTTGTGGGGGTAGGTGTCAGAGGGAGTGCGTTCAGGTTGCTACTACAGAGGTACCCGCAGATCTTTCCTCTCTCCCCAAGCAGTATTGGTCTTATGCAGACGTGTTCTCCAAAAAGGCGGCGGAGATCCTTCCGCCCCATTGCCCCTATGACTGTCCTATTGATCTCTTGCCTAGTGCTGAGCCTCCCCGGGGTCGAGTCTACCCGCTATCTCTCCCGGAGACGGAGGCAATGTCACAGTACATCCAGGAAAATCTGGCAAGAGGATTCATTAGGAAGTCAGTGTCACCTGCTGGGGCAGGGTTCTTCTTCGTGCAGAAGAAGAATGGGGAATTGCGTCCATGCATAGACTACAGGGGTCTTAACGCTATCACCGTTAAAAATAAGTATCCTTTGCCCTTGATATCTGAGCTCTTCGATAGGCTTCGGGGAGCAAGGGTATTTACTAAACTAGATCTGCGGGGTGCTTACAACCTGATTCGCATCCGTGAGTGGGACGAATGGAAGACGGCTTTTAACACCAGGGATGGGCACTATGAATATCTGGTGATGCCCTTCGGGCTCTGTAATGCCCCAGCCGTTTTCCAAGACTTTGTGAACGATATCTTCCGGGATATGCTTTCCACCTCGGTCGTAGTCTATCTGGATGATATTCTCATCTACTCTCCAGATATTGACTCCCACCGGAGAGATGTTTGCAAAGTCTTCGACCTCCTACGGGCAAACTCCCTCTATGCCAAGTTGGAGAAGTGAGTGTTTGAGCAGGAGTCCCTACCTTTCCTAGGCTACATCATCTCTGCCCAGGGATTGGCTATGGATCCTGCCAAACTACAGGCTGTGATGGACTGGCAGGAACCCCATTCTCTTAAAGCGGTGCAGCGCTTTATGGGGTTCATTAATTATTATCGCCAGTTCATTCCGCACTTCTCAACTTTGGTAGCTCCCTTGGTTGCCCTCACCAAGAAGGGGGCGAATCCCAAATTGTGGTCTGAGGAGGTCTCCAAGGCCTTTAACTCTTCATTTAAGTCACACTTCGCTAGCGCTCCCATCCTACATCGCCCCGATGTTGATAAGCCATTTATCATGGAGGGGGATGCCTCTTCTGTTGGTGCTGGAGCAGTCCTCTTCCAAAAGGATGCTCAAGGTCGGAAGCATCCTTGCTTCTTTTTCTCCAAGACCTTCTCACCAGCAGAGAGGAATTATTCCATCGGGGACAGGGAGTTGCTAGCCATGAAGTTGGCTTTCTCGGAGTGGAGACATCTCTTGGAGGGAGCACGTTTTCCCTTCCAAGTCTTCACAGACCATAAAAATTTGGTGTACCTGCAGACAGCCCAGCGGTTGAATTCTCGCCAGGCCAGATGGTCCTTATTCTTCTCCCGGTTTCATTTCACCCTCCATTTTCTTTCTGGGGAGAAGAACATTCGGGCCGACGCTCTCTCTCGCTCCGTTGTGTCATCTGCGGAGGAGGAGGAGGAGCCTCGGCTTATTGTCCCCACCGAGAGCTTGAGAACTGTGGCCCCGGTTTCGCTAGAGTCTGTGCCCCCGGGCAAGACTTTTGTTCCATCCAATTTGCGACCGGAGGTTCTCTCTTGGGCACACTCATCCAGGGTGGGTGGACATTTTGGTACCAAAAGGACATCTGAGTTACTGGCGAGGACGTACTGGTGGCCGCATATGGCTCGTGATGTCGCAGAGTATGTTCGGGCGTGTGTCTCTTGCGCCAAGAACAAGACTCCTCGGCAACGGCCAGCTGGTTTGCTTTTTCCTCTGCCGGTGGCGGACAGGCCCTGGGAGATGGTCGGGATGGACTTTGTGGTGGGCTTACCCAAGTCTCGTAACTGCACCATTATCTGGGTGATCACCGACCATTTTTCCAAAATGGTGCACTTGGTGCCTCTTCCACGGCTACCTTCTGCACGGGCGTTGGCTGTCTTGTTCGTCAAGCATATCTTTCGCCTACACGGTATGCCAGACAAAATTGTTAGTGACCGGGGTCCCCAGTTTGCGTCTCGATTCTGGAGAGAGCTTTGTCGTCTACTCAGTATTGAGTTGAATCTCTCTTCGGCATATCATCCCGAGACGAATGGGTTGGTAGAGAGGGCCAACCAGACCTTGGTCACATATTTACGACATTTTGTTTCTGCCAGGCAGGATGACTGGGCATCCTTGCTACCGTGGGCAGAGTTTGCACTTAACAATGCCGTGGCCGACTCCACTGGTCAGACTCCATTCCTCCTAAATTACGGCCAGCATCCACGTGTTCCTGTGCCCATGCCTGTGTCTTCTGCTGACTCCAGGGTGGCAGACTGGGCTGTGGAGGCACGGAACATTTGGGACCGCACGCAGGATGCCATTCGGGCCTCCAAGGAGAGAATGAGGTCCTCCGCCGATGTTCATTGGCGCCCCGCTCCGACCTTTGCTCCTGGCGACTTGGTGTGGCTCTCCGCCCGTAACATCAGGCTGCGAGTTGAGTCCACTAAGTTTGCTCCTCGCTACTTGGGTCCCTTCAAGGTTCTCGAACAGGTTAATCCTGTGGTCTACCGTTTGGCTCTTCCTCCACGCTTGGGTATCACCGACACCTTTCATGTGTCCCTCTTGAAACCCGTATACATGTCCCGGTTTTCCGAGTCGTCTGCCGGGACATCGGGTTCGTCTATGGACGATTACGAGGTGAACGCTATTTTGGGGTGCAAGGTGGTACGCGGCAAAAAGTTTTATTTGGTGGATTGGAAGGGTTATGGCCCAGAGGACAGGTCATGGGAGCCTGCTGAAAACATTCGGGCCCCACAGCTCATTGCTGCCTTCGAGCGTAGCGAGGCCCAAGGAGGGGGGCCCTAGGAGGGGGGGTAATGTTAGGTCTCGAGTGTCCGCTTCTGCACAGGGGGAATCTCGGGCCATCTCCGCTGCGGTCTTCCATTCTTATCCAGCCACAGTGGAGTCTGCTCAGCAGGGACGTCGGTCCCAGCGTCTTGCTCAGTCTCACTCTGTACAGAGAGTTACTGCTGCTTCTTCAGCTTCTACCATTAAAGCCAGTGCTGGTCAGCAGCGAGCGGACTTCTCTGGGACTAAGTCCTTGTCTGCACACACTGAGCATGCCCAGGGCAAGATCTCCCGTTGGAGATCGAGGGTCATGTGCTCAGGCTCTGCAGCACATTCCATTGGTCCTCTTGGCAGGCCTTGGAAGGGCAAAGTTTCTGTGGCCACTTCCTGTGCTGCAACTATATAAACTGCGCATGACCGCACGGCCATGCGCTAGTGTACATTGTGCCCTAATATTGTTATTCTGCTTCCTTACACACCCAGTTGCGGTGTTGTGCCAGCAAGGGTCTAATCGGACTTCAATCCTAGTTGGGGTTGAGTTCGCTGACTACTTGCTCGCCTTCTATGTGCGGAACCGCGATCCTGTGACGCAACAGGATCGCTTCCTTCACGCTGGGTGAAGTTTAACCCACGTGTGTATACTTATGAGTAGGGTTGAGCGAAACGGGTCGTTCATTTTCAAAAGTCGCCGACTTTTGGCAAAGTCGGGTTTCATGAAACCCGATCCGACCCCTGTGCGGGGTCGGCCATGCGGTACGCGACTTTCGCGCCAAAGTCGCGTTTCAATGACGCGAAAAGCGCCATTTCTCAGCCAATGAAGGTAAACGCAGAGTGTGGGCAGCGTGATGACATAGGTCCTGGTCCCCACCATCTTAGAGAAGGGCATTGTAGTGATTGGCTTGCTGTCTGCGGCGTCACAGGGGCTATAAAGGGGCGTTCCCGCCGACCGCCATGTTACTGCTGCTGATCTGAGCTTAGGGAGAGGTTGCTGCCGCTTCGTCAGAAGCAGGGATAGCGTTAGGCAGGGTCCATTAACCACCAAACCGCTTGTGCTGTAGCGATTTCCACTGCCCAACACCACCTTCGGTGTGCAGGGACAGTGGAAGCTACATTTTTTTTTTTTCCCCTCAGCGCTGTAGCTCATTGGGCTGCCCTAGAAGGCTCCCTGATAGCTGCATTGCTGTGTGTACGCCGCTGTGCAAACCAACTGCTTTTTTCAAAGCACAAATCCTCTTGTTCCTTCCTTTCTGCACAGCTATCTTTTTTGTTTGTCCACACTTTTTATTTAATTTGTGCATCAGTCCACTCCTTATTGCTGCCTGCCATACCTGGCTGAGATTACTGCAGGGAGATAGTAATTGTTGGACACTCCCTGTTTTTTTTTTTTTTTGTGGGAGATTAAGATTGACATTTCTGCTAGAGTGCCATCCCTGTGTGTGCCATCTCTCACTCAGTGGGCCATAGAAAGCCTATTTATTTTTTTGCTTGATTTGGGTTATAAAATCTACCTGAAAAAAATCACTACATCAATCAGTGGGAGAAAAATATTGGCCTCAGGGCTTGTGTGCCACTCTTGACTCCTGTGTGTGCCATCTCTCAGTCAGTGGGCCATAGAAAGCCTATTTATTTTTTTGCTTGATTTGGGTTCTAAAATCTACCTGAAAAAATCACTACATCAATCAGTGGGAGAAAAATATTGGCCTCAGGGCTTGTGTGCCACTCCTGACTCCTGTGTGCATCATCACTCACTCAGTGGGCCATAGAAAGCCCATTTTTTTTTTTTGCTTTATTTAGGTTCTAAATTCTACCTGAAAAAATCAATAAATCAATCAGTGGGAGATTAATATTGGCCTTTGGGCTTGTGTGCCAGTCCTAAGCGTGCCATCTCTCTCTCTCAGATAGTGGGCCATAGAAAGCCTATTTATTATTTTTTTTATTGGGTTTATAAATTTTCCCTGGAACAAAAAAAAAAAAAGTGGGAGATTAATATTGGCCTCTGGGCTTGTGTGCCAGTCCTGAGCGTGCCATCTCTCTCACAAATAGTGGGCCATAGAAAGCCTATTTATTTTTTTGCTTGATTTGGGTTCTAAAATCTACCTGAAAAAATCACTACATCAATCAGTGGGAGAAAAATATTGGCCTCAGGGCTTGTGTGCCACTCCTGACTCCTGTGTGCATCATCACTCACTCAGTGGGCCATAGAAAGCCCATTTTTTTTTTTTTTGCTTTATTTGGGTTCTAAATTCTACCTGAAAAAATCAATAAATCAATCAGTGGGAGAATAATATTGGCCTTTGGGCTTGTGTGCCAGTCCTAAGCGTGCCATCTCTCTCTCTCAGATAGTGGGCCATAGAAAGCCTATTTATTATTTTTTTTATTGGGTTTATAAATTTTCCCTGGAACAAAAAAAAAAAAGTGGGAGATTAATATTGGCCTCTGGGCTTGTGTGCCAGTCCTGAGCGTGCCATCTCTCTCACAAATAGTGGGCCATAGAAAGCCTATTTATTTATTTTTTTTTGGTTTTATAAATTCTCCCTGAAAAAAAAAAGGGAGATTAATATTGGCCTTTGGGCTTGTGTGCCAGTCCTAAGCGTGCCATCTCTCTCTCTCTCTCTCTCTCAGATAGTGGGCCATAGAAAGCCTATTTATTATTTTTTTTATTGGGTTTATAAATTTTCCCTGGAACAAAAAAAAAAAAGTGGGAGATTAATATTGGCCTCTGGGCTTGTGTGCCAGTCCTGAGCGTGCCATCTCTCTCACAAATAGTGGGCCATAGAAAGCCTATTTATTTTTTTTTTTTTGGTTTTATAAATTCTCCCTGAAAAAAAAAGGGAGAAATAATATTGGCCTTTGGGCTTGTGTGCCAGTCCTAAGCGTGCCATCTCTCTCTCTCAGTTAGTGGGCCATAGAAAGCCTATTTATTTATTTTTTATTGGGTTTATAAATTTTCCCTGAAAAAAAATAAAAAGTGGGAGATTAATATTGGCCTCTGGGCTTGTGTGCCAGTCCTGAGCGTGCCATCTCTCTCACAAATAGTGGGCCATAGAAAGCCTATTTATGTTTTTGGTTGATTTGGGTTCTAAATTCTACCTGAAAAAATCAATAAATCAATCAGTGGGAGATAAATATTGGCCTCTGGGCTTGTGTGCCACTCCTGACTCCTGTGTGCGTCATCTCTCACTCAGTGGGCCATAGAAAGCCTTTTTTTGTTTTATTTGTTTTCTAAATTCTCCCTGAAAAAATCATTTTATTTTATTTGGTTTCTAAATTCTTCCTGAAAAAATCATTTTATTCTATTATTTTTTTTTCCTAAAGTCTCCCTGAAAAAAAAACAAAAAACAAATCAGTGGGAGATTAATATTGCCCTTTCTGCTTGTGTGCCAGTCTTGACTCCTGGGTGTGCCATCTCTCTCTCTCTCTCCAATTGTGGGCCATAGAAAGCCTATTATTTTTTTAGCTTGATTTGGGTTCCAAAATCTACCTGAAAAAATCACTACATCAATCAGTGGGAGATAAATATTGTCCTCTGGGCTTGTGTGCCACTCCTGACTCCTGTGTGCGTCATCTCTCACTCAGTGGGCCATAGAAAGCCTTTTTTTGTTTTATTTGTTTTCTAAATTCTCCCTGAAAAAATCATTTTATTTTATTTGGTTTCTAACTTCTTCCTGAAAAAATCATTTTATTCTATTATTTTTTTTTCCTAAAGTCTCCCTGAAAAAAAAAAAAAATCAAATCAGTGGGAGATTAATATTTACATTTGTGCTTCAGTGACAGTCCTGCGTGTGTGGCATCTCTCTCATTTGTTGCCACCAACAACAGAGTGTGTAACATTGTGCCTGATTTTCGTTGTGGTCTCACTCACCTGTAAAGGGGTAGCTAAATCATACTGAAGTTATAGCTCACCGTGTAAGTTGTGTGACAGCAACAAATACCGTTAGTTTGTTTACGTTTTTAAAACAATGAGGAAGTCTGGTGGAAGAGGTCGTGGCCGGGGGCGTTCATTGTCAGCTGGTAATGAGGGTAGTGGTAGTGGTGGAGCATCAGCTGGTCGTGGGAAAAAAAATATTGCACCTAAGTCTGGAGCTGTGGAGCCAGGTTCGTCGTCTGGCTACACAAGGCCTCGAACGCTCCCTTTTCTGGGAGTAGGAAAACCGCTTTTAAAGCCGGAGCAGCAAGAGCAAGTTTTGGCTTATCTTGCTGACTCAGCCTCTAGCTCTTTTGCCTCCTCTCGTGAAACTGGTAAATGTCAAAGCAGCGCGTCGTTAGTGGATGTTCACGGTCAGGGACAAGTCGCTTCCTTGTCCTCTTCAGCAAAAACAACAACAGAGAAGAATGCAGCAGGCGACACAACGGGTTACTCCATGGAGCTCTTTACACATACCGTCCCTGGCTTAGAAAGTGAAGCAGTTAACAGTCCATGCCCATTACAAGTTGAATCTGACATGGAGTGCACTGATGCACAGCCACAGCCAGACTACTATGCTGGTCCTTTGACTCAGACCACAACATTGCCCTCGCAGGGTAATGATCAAGAATCAGACCCTGATGAGACTATGTTGCCCCATCACGAACGCTATACCACCGACCGACACGGTGACACAGACAAAGTTGCACACGAGCTACAAGAAGAGGTAATAGATGACCCAGTTCTTGACCCCGATTGGCAGCCATTGTGGGAACAGGGTGCAGGCAGCAGCAGTTCTGAAGCGGAGGTGGAGGAGGGGCCGCAGCAGGCATCAACATCGCAACAGGTTCCATCTGCTGGGCCCGTATCTTGCCCAAAACGCGTGGCAAAGCCAAAACCTGTTGGAGGACAGCGTGGCCATCCGGTTAAAGCTCAGTCTGCAATGCCTGAAAAGGTATCCGATGCTAGAAAGAGTGCAGTCTGGCATTTTTTTAAACAACATCCAATTGATCAGCGCAAAGTCATCTGTCAAAAATGTTCAACTACCTTAAGCAGAGGACAGAATCTGAAAAGTCTCAATACAAGTTGCATGCATAGACATTTAACCACCATGCATTTGCAAGCCTGGACTAACTACCAAACGTCCCTTAAGGTTGTAGCACCCTCGGCCAATGAAGCTAGTCAGCAACGCAACATCCCTTCCGTCACTGTAAAGCCACCATTTTCCGCACCACCGGCAGTATCTGTGCAGGTTTCTTTGCCAGCCAAAAGCAGTCAGGGTCAGGGAATCACCAGTTTCGTAGTAGGAAACACTGCATCTAGGGCACCGGCGGCAACAATACCATCTCCCACCGTCTCTCAGTCTGCCATGTCCACCGGCACCCCCGCTAGTTCCACGATCTCCAGCTCTCCAGTCCAGCTCACCCTACATGAGACTATGGTTAGAAAAAGGAAGTACTTAGCCTCGCATCCGCGTACACAGGGTTTGAACGCCCACATAGCTAGACTAATCTCGTTAGAGATGATGCCCTACCGGTTAGTTGAAAGCGAAGCTTTCAAAGCCCTGATGGACTACGCTGTACCACGCTACGAGCTACCCAGTCGACACTTTTTTTCCAGAAAAGCCATCCCAGCCCTCCATCAGCATGTTAAAGAGCGCATCGTCCATGCACTCAGGCAATCTGTGAGCACAAAGGTGCACCTGACAACAGATGCATGGACCAGTAGGCATGGCCAGGGACGTTACGTGTCCATCACGGCACACTGGGTGAATGTTGTGGATGCAGGGTCCACAGGGGACAGCAAGTTTGGGACAGTTCTGCCTAGCCCACGGTCTAGGAAACAGTTGGCTGTAGGCGTTCGCACCCCCTCCTCCTCCTCCTCGTCCTCCTGCAGAAGCGAGAGCTCGTCCACAGACCGCAGTCGCACAACCACTCCATCCGCAGCTGCCACTGTTGCACACCAGGTCTCCCATTATGGGGCAGCTACTGGCAAACGTCAGCAGGCTGTATTGGCTATGAAGTGTTTGGGCGACAACAGACACACCGCGGAAGTTCTGTCCGAGTTCTTGCAGAAAGAAACGCAGTCGTGTCTGGGCACTGTAGATCTTGAGGCAGGCAAGGTAGTGAGTGATAACGGAAGGAATTTCATGGCTGCCATCTCCCTTTCCCAACTGAAACACATTCCTTGCCTGGCTCACACCTTAAACCTGGTGGTGCAGTGCTTCCTGAAAAGTTATCCGGGGTTATCCGACCTGCTCCTCAAAGTGCGTGGACTTTGCTCACATATCCGCCGTTCGCCCGTACACTCCAGCCATATGCAGACCTATCAGCGTTCTTTGAACCTTCCCCAGCATCGCCTAATCATAGACGTTGCAACAAGGTGGAACTCAACACTGCACATGCTTCAGAGACTGTGCGAACAGAGGCGGGCTGTTATGTTTTTGTGGGAGGATACACATACACGGGCAGGCAGTAGGATGGCAGACATGGAGTTGTCAGGTGTGCAGTGGTCGAAGATTCAAGACATGTGTCAAGTCCTTCAGTGTTTTGAGGAATGCACACGGCTGGTTAGTGCAGACAACGCCATAATAAGCATGAGCATCCCCCTAATGCGTCTGCTGATGCAAAGTTTGACGCACATAAAGGATCAGGCGTCTGCAGCTGAGGAAGAGGAAAGCCTTGATGACAGTCAGCCATTGTCTGGCCAGGGCAGTGTACAGGACGATTTAGCGGGCGAAGAGGAGGAGGAGGACGAGGAGGATGATGGGGATGATTATATTTTTAATGAGGAAGCTTTTCCGGGGCCACTGGAAATTGGTGGCGCGGCAAGGCCGGGTTCTGGTTTTTAAAGGGACACAAGTGACGTGGATTTGCCTGAAACTGCCCCTCAACCAAGCACAACCGCAGATTTGAGAACTTGAACTTTGGCCCACATGGCGGATTATGCCTTACGTATCCTCAAAAGGGACACACGCATAACTAAAATGATGAACGATGACGATTACTGGTTGGCCTGCCTCCTTGATCCTCGCTATAAAGGCAAATTGCAAAATATAATGCCACATGAGAACTTGGAACTAATATTAGCAACCAAACAATCAACTCTTGTTGACCGTTTGCTTCTGGCATTCCCTGCACACAGCGCCCGTGATCGTTCTCACACGAGCTGCAGGGGCCAGCAGACCAGAGGAGTTAGAGGGGCAGAAATCAGAAGTGGCGTTGGCCAGAGGGGTTTTCTGACCAAGTTGTGGAGTGATTTTGCTATGACCGCAGACAGGACAGGTACTGCAGCATCAATTCAAAGTGACAGGAGACAACATTTGTCCAGTATGGTTACAAACTATTTTTCATCCCTTATCGACGTTCTCCCTCAACCGTCATTCCCATTTGATTACTGGGCATCAAAATTAGACACCTGGCCAGAATTGGCAGAATATGCATTGCAGGAGCTTGCTTGCTCGGCAGCTAGTGTCCTATCAGAAAGAGTATTCAGTGCTGCAGGTTCAATACTAACAGAAAAAAGGACTCGTCTGGCTACCCAAAATGTAGATGATCTAACCTTCATTAAAATGAACCACAACTGGATTTCGAAATCTTTTGCCCCACCTTGCCCGGCTGACACCTAGCTTTCCTATGAAAAGGTCTTGCCTGTGGACTATTCTGAATGCCTTTTCCAATCTCGTAATTTTCTGCACCTGATTGTCGAGCATACGACATGTTTACACCTCACTAAATGGCCAAACTCCCCACACGGGGCCGTGGTATCGACACTTGGCGACAGCACCCGTGAGAGTGCTGTTTGTCTGAAGAGGTGGGTGTGCCCGCTTTTGGTCGACGGCACTGCCACTGGGTCCCTCCTAGTACAATAAAGTGTCTCTGGCGGTGGTGGTGCGCACCCAACGTCAGACACACCGTTGTAATATGAGGGGCCCTGGGCCTGTACAGCCGGCCACAAGACAGTTCCCCCCCCAGTTCAAACAGTGCTCTACCACTTGCAAAATTATCTCACAGCTCCACCAATGTTTAGTCTATGCGCTGACATCCTTCAATGCCTGCCACTGACAATACCATTGTATTGACATTTTTGTTATGTTAGGCCTTCGAAGCCTGTCTGCGGTCACTCCTTCCACTATGCCTCCACTGACCACACCACTGCTGCCCGTGTACCCCTGGAACCAATTTAAAATTGCCTACAGCCAGCCCAATTTTTTTATTTTAGGCCTTCGATGCCTGTCTGCGGTCACTCCTTCCACTAGGCCTCCACTGACCACACCACTGCTGCCCGTGTACCCCTGGAACCAATTTAAAATTGCCTACAGCCATGTGTTATTATTTTAGGCCTTCGATGCCTGTCTGCGGTCACTCCTTCCACTAGGCCTCCACTGACCACACCACTGCTGCCCGTGTACCCCTGGAACCAATTTAAAATTGCCTACAGCCATGTGTTATTATTTTAGGCCTTCGATGCCTGTCTGCGGTCACTCCTTCCACTAGGCCTCCACTGACCACACCACTGCTGCCCGTGTACCCCTGGAACCAATTTAAAATTGCCTACAGCCAGCCCAATTTTTTTATTTTAGGCCTTCGATGCCTGTCTGCGGTCCGTTCTTTCTACTACTACTACACTGACCAGGCCACTGCTGCCCGTGTTCCCCTGGAACCAATTTAAAATTGCCAACAGCAATGTGTTATTATGTTAGGCCTTCGATGCCTGTTTGCGGTCACTCCTTCCAATAGTTCTCCACTGACCAGACCAATGCTGGCCGTGTACCCCTGGAACCCAGCTGAAAGTGCATGTAGCCTCCTTTTTTTCTTAGTTTTATATTTAGAAAGCCCAGATGAACTACGCTGTGCAACGGTTCAAGCTACCCAGTCGATATTTCTTTTGCAAGAAAAGCCATCCCAGCCCTCCACCGGCATGAAAAAGTCTGCATTGTCATAGCACTCAGGCAATCAAACAGTAGAAAGGTGCACCTGACAAGAGACGCATGGACCAGTAGGCATGTCCACAAAAAGTTACGTGTCCATTACGGCGCACTGGGTTAATGTGTTGGATGCATGGTCCACAGGGGACAGCCTACAAAGTCTGTCTGCAGTCTCTAATTCCAATTTTCCTCCGCTGACCACACCACTGCTGCCCGTGTACCCCTGGAACCAATTTTACAGTGTCTACAGCCTAATTTTGTTATGTTAGGCCTACTACGCCTGTCTGCGGTCCCTCCTTCCAATACTCGTCCACTGACCACACCACTGCTGCCCGTGGACCCCTGGAACCTATTTTTAATTGCATAGAGCATCCTTTTTTTAATAGTAGGCGTACAAAGTCTGTCTGCGGTCCACTATTGAAATTGTCCTCCACTGCCCAGAGCACTGCTGCTTGTGTACCCCTGTAACTTTTTTAAGCTGCAGTGAGCCACATTTTTGGGTTAAGTCCTACTACCTGTGTCTGTCTGTCTGCGCCACTCAATTCAGCTGTGTTCCTTTGAAAAAAGCTGAGCGTCAATAGTCTTGTTTTCAGCCTCTAGGAATTTTAAAACTGCATTGGGGGTACAACTTTGGTAGGGCCTACTAACGGTGTCTGCCTCCCCAAGGTGTGCCCCAGGTTTCCTCGCCATTGCTTCGATCTTAATGCTCTCGTTTAGAAGTTGTTGGAAACTACACTGCATTAGGCCTACAAATTGGGTATGGGGTGTAGAGAGATGGTGTGTTCCACTCCAAGGTGTTCTCCAGGTTACCTTTCCTGAGCTCCGATCTTACGGCTCTCGTTTAGTAGTTGTTGGAAACTACACTGCATTAGGCCTACAAATTGGGTATGGGGTGTAGAGAGATGGTGTGTTCCACTCCAAGGTGTTCTCCAGGTTGCCTTTCCTGAGCTTCGATCTTCCGGCTCTCGTTTAGTAGTTGTTGGAAACTACGCTGCATTAGGCCTACAAATTGGGTATGGGGTGTAGAGAGATGGTGTGTTCCACTCCAAGGTGTTCCCCAGGTTTCCTCGCCAATGCTTCGATCTTCATGCTCTCGTTTAGTAGTTGTTGGAAACAACACTGCATTAGGCCTACAAATTGGGTATGGGGTGTAGAGAGATGGTGTGTTCCACTCCAAGGTGTTCTCCAGGTTGCCTTTCCTGAGCTTCGATCTTCCGGCTCTCGTTTAGTAGTTGTTGGAAACTACGCTGCATTAGGCCTACAAATTGGGTATGGGGTGTAGAGAGATGGTGTGTTCCACTCCAAGGTGTTCTCCAGGTTGCCTTTCCTGAGCTTCGATCTTCATGCTCTCGTTTATTAGTTGTTGGAAACTACACTGCATTAGGCCTACAAATTGGGTATGGGGTGTAGAGAGATGGTGTGTTCCACTCCAAGGTGTTCTCCAGGTTGCCTTTCCTGAGCTTCGATCTTCCGGCTCTCGTTTAGTAGTTCTTGGAAACTACACTGCATTAGGCCTACAAATTGGGTATGGGGTGTAGAGAGATGGTGTGTTCCACTCCAAGGTGTTCTCCAGGTTGCCTTTCCTGAGCTTCGATCTTCCGGCTCTCGTTTAGTAGTTGTTGGAAACTACGCTGCATTAGGCCTACAAATTGGGTATGGGGTGTAGAGAGATGGTGTGTTCCACTCCAAGGTGTTCCCCAGGTTTCCTCGCCAATGCTTCGATCTTCATGCTCTCGTTTAGTAGTTGTTGGAAACTACACTGCATTAGGCCTACAAATTGGGTATGGGGTGTAGAGAGATGGTGTGTTCCACTCCAAGGTGTTCTCCAGGTTGCCTTTCCTGAGCTTCGATCTTCCGGCTCTCGTTTAGTAGTTGTTGGAAACTACGCTGCATTAGGCCTACAAATTGGGTATGGGGTGTAGAGAGATGGTGTGTTCCACTCCAAGGTGTTCTCCAGGTTGCCTTTCCTGAGCTTCGATCTTCATGCTCTCGTTTAGTAGTTGTTGGAAACTACACTGCATTAGGCCTACAAATTGGGTATGGGGTGTAGAGAGATGGTGTGTTCCACTCCAAGGTGTTCTCCAGGTTGCCTTTCCTGAGCTTCGATCTTCCGGCTCTGGTTTAGTAGTTCTTGGAAACTACACTGCATTAGGCCTACAAATTGGGTATGGGGTGTAGAGAGATGGTGTGTTCCACTCCAAGGTGTTCTCCAGGTTGCCTTTCCTGAGCTTCGATCTTCCGGCTCTCGTTTAGTAGTTGTTGGAAACTACGCTGCATTAGGCCTACAAATTGGGTATGGGGTGTAGAGAGATGGTGTGTTCCACTCCAAGGTGTTCCCCAGGTTTCCTCGCCAATGCTTCGATCTTCATGCTCTCGTTTAGTAGTTGTTGGAAACTACACTGCATTAGGCCTACAAATTGGGTATGGGGTGTAGAGAGATGGTGTGTTACACTCCAAGGTGTTCTCCAGGTTGCCTTTCCTGAACTTCTATCTTCAGGCTCTCATTAAATTGTGGTTAAACGGAACAACTGCATTTGGCGTACTAGTTGGTTTGGGGCCTACTATCGGTGTCTGCCACTCCTTGCTGTTCTCCTGGTTTCCTGTCCCGACATTCCATTTTCAGGCTCTCGTTAAGTAGTTGTTAATGTTAGACTGCATTTGGCCTACTAGTTGGGTTGGGGCCTACTATCGGTGTCTGCCACTCCTTGCTGTTCTCCTCCACTGAACAAAGCTGTGCCGCCTGTTTACTACGGTTGCCAATTTTGAACTGCATTTCGACTACTTACTGATTTGGGCCTACTCTCTGTGTCAGCCTCTCATTCCAGTTGTCCTCCACTGCAATGCCCCCTGGTTAGTCCTGTGTTACCAATTTTGAACTGCATTTAGCCCACTTTATTCTTTGGGCCTATATCTGTGTTTCCTCCTCATCCTGCCCATTGCCCAGCCAGTGATAGATGAGTCTGCTGGTACATTGACCCATAACGCAAAATTCCCCGTGCACGCTACACAGCAAGAAGCAAGATTGTGACCCTGCTGAAAGTCAGGTTCCTCTTCCCGCATACCATACCACCTTACACGGGGACAAAGAGGAAGGTGCAGATGAAAGTGCAGGTTCCTTCATCAGGTGGGGGGGAGGAATACTAGTTGGCGACGTCACTGGCACAGGGCCTCTCATAGTACGCAAAAGTGTTGCTGCCGGTGGGAGGCGCCCCCGCCATGCAAACACACCGCTGTACTTTGAGGGGCCCTGTGCCAGTGCCAATGCCAACGAGTGGGCCCCCCCTGCTTGCTCAGGATCACAGCACTTGCAAAGTTGAAATACTTACCTCTCCCTGCTCCACTGCCGTGACGTGGTCCAGATTTACTGGGCCCACTAATTACTTGAACCAGCCCTACCCCCCACAACTTTAGCCAAATGACCCCAATTTCAAATGCCTTCCAATTATTATAAGGTAAATTACGATTGACAAGCTTCTTTAACAAGAATGGATGTTTTTGCCATTAAAATGGGCAGTGTAGGTGTTTTCCTGGCCTCCACTCACTGCCGACTATGCTCCCCCATTGACTTGCATTGGGTTTCGTGTTTCGGGCGATACCCGACTTTTCGCGATAATCGGCCGATTCCACTCGACTCGACTTCTAAGATAGTCGGGTTTCGCGAAACACGGCTCGACTCTAAAAAGGTCAAGGTCGCTCAACCCTACTTATGAGTACCGCCATATAGTCCGTCATTACTTAGCAGCAGGTTCCATCTCTGCACGGTGGACCCCGGGCTGCGAACGCACCATACACTATCTGTCTTATTATTTGGTGCGTTCCGCTAGCCCTAACACAGTGGGAGATTAATATTGGCTTTTCTGCTTGTGTGCCAGTCCTGACTCCTGGGTGTGCCATCTCTCTCTCTCAGATAGTGGGCCATAGAAAGCCTATTTGTTTTGTTTTTTATTATTTGGTTTCTAAATTGTCTCTGAAAAAATCAATTTTTTTTTATTTGTTTTCTAAATTCTTCCTTAAAAAATCATTTTTTTTTTGGTTTCTAAATTCTCCCTGAAAAAATAAAAAAAACAGTGGGAGATTAATATTGGCCTTTCTGCTTGTGTGCCAGTCCTGACTCCTGGGTGTGCCATCTCTCTCTCTCAGATAGTGGTTCATAGCCTATTTTTTTTTATTTTTTCATTTGGTTTCTAAATACTCTCTGAAAAAATCACTTTTTTTATTTGTTTTCTAAATTCTTCCTGAAAAAATCATTTTTTGGGGGGGTTTCTAAATTCTCCCTGAAAAAATAAAAACAAACAGTGGGAGATTAATATTGACATTTGTGCTTGAGTGACAGTCCTGCGTGTGTGGCATCTCTCTCATTTGGTGCCTCCAAAAACAGAGTGTGTAACATTGTGCCTGCTTTTCCTTGCTCACCGTGTTATAGCTCACCGTGTAAGTTGTTTGACAGCAACAAATACCGTTAGCTTGGTTACGTTTTTAAAACAATGAGGAAGTCTGGTGGAAGAGGTCGTGGCCGGGGGCGTTCATTGTCAGCTGGTAATGAGGGTAGTGGTAGTGGTGGAGCATCAGGTGGTCGTGGGAAAAAAAATATTGCACCTAAGTCTGGAGCTGTGGAGCCAGGTTCGTCTTCTGGCTACACAAGGCCTCAAATGCTCCCTTTTCTGGGAGTAGGAAAACCGCTTTTAAAGCCGGAGCAGCAAGATAAAGTTTTGGCTTACCTTGCTGACTCAGCCTCTAGCTCTTTTGCCTCCTCTTTTGAAACTGGTAAATGTAAAAGCAGCGCGTCGTTAGTGGATGTTCACGGTAAAGGACAAGTCGCTTCCTTGTCCTCTTCAGCAAAAACAACAACAGAGAAGGATGCAGCAGGCGACACAACAGGTTACTCCATTCGAGCTCCGATCAGGGACAAGTCGCTTCCTTGTCCTCTTCAGCAAAAACAACAACAGAGAAGGATGCAGCAGGCGACACAACGGGTTACTCCATGGAGCTCTTTACACATACCGTTCCTGGCTTAGAAAGTGAAGCAGTTAACAGGCCATGCCCATTACAAGTTGAATCTGACATGGGGTGCACTGATGCACAGCCACAGCCAGACTACTATGCTGGTCCTTTGACTCAGACCACAACATTGCCCTCGCAGGGTACTGATCCAGAATCAGACCCTGATGAGACAATGTTGCCCTGTCACGAATAGTGTTGAGCATTCCGATACCGCAAGTATCGGGTATCGGCCGATACTTGCGGTATCGGAATTCCGATACCGAGATCCGATATTTTTGTGATATCGGGTATCGGTATCGGAAGTGTAAAATAAAGAATTAAAATAAAAAATATTGTTATATTCACCTCTCCGGCGGCCCCTGGACATCAGCGGGAGGATCCGGCGTCCGGCACGGCTTCTTTCTTCAAAATGCGTGCCTTCAGGACCTGTGGTATGACGTCCCGGCTTCTGATTGGTCGCGTGCCGCCCATGTCACCGCCACGCGACCAATCAGAAGCCGCGACGTCATTCCTCAGCTAAAGTCCTAGAATGAGCGCCTTTTAGGACCTGAGGAATGACGTCGCGGCTTCTGATTGGTCGCGTGGCGGTCACATGGGCGGCACGCGACCAATCAGAAGCCGGGACGTCATTCCACAGGTCCTGAAGGCGCGCATTTTGAAGAAAGAAGCCGTGCCGGACGCCGGATCCTCCCGCTGATGTCCAGGGGCCGCCGGAGAGGTGAATATAACAATATTTTTTATTTTAATTCTTTATTTTACACTTTAATATGGATCCCAGGGCCTGAAGGAGAGTTTCCTCTCCTTCAGACCCTGGGATCCATGAGGATACATTCCGATACTTGATGTCCCATTGACTTGTATTGGTATCGGATATCGGTATCGGCGATATCCGATATTTTTCGGGTATCGGCCGATACTATCCGATACCGATACTTTCAAGTATCGGACGGTATCGCTCAACACTAGTCACGAACGCTCTACCACCGACTTACACGGTGACACAGACGGAGTTGCGCACGAGCTAGAAGAGGAGGTTATAGATGACCCAGTTGTTGACCCCGATTGGCAGCCATTGGGGGAACAGGGTGCAGGCGGCAGTAGTTCTGAAGCAGAGGAGGAGGGGCCGCAGCAGGCATCAACATCGCAACAGGTTCCATCTGCCGGGCCCGTATCTGGCCCAAAACGCGTGGCAAAGTCAAAACCTGTTGGAGGACAGCGTGGCCATCCGGTTAAAGCTCAGTCTGCAATGCCTGAAAAGGTATCCGATGCTAGAAAGAGTGCAGTCTGGCATTTTTTTAAACAACATCCAATTGATCAGCGCAAAGTCATCTGTCAAAAATGTTCAATTACCTTAAGCAGAGGTCAGAATCTGAAAAGTCTCAATACAAGTTGCATGCATAGACATTTAACCACCATGCATTTGCAAGCCTGGACTAACTATCAAACATCCCTTAAGGTTGTAGCACCCGCGGCCAATGAAGCTAGTCAGCAACTCAACATCCCTTCCTGCAGTGTAGAGCCACCATTTTCCGCACCACCTGCAGTATCTGTGCAGGTTTCTTTGCCAGGCCAAAGCAGTCAGGGTCAGGGAATCACCAGTTTCGTAGTAGGAAACACTGCATCTAGGGCACCGGCGGCATCAATACCATCTCCCACCGTCTCTCAGTCTGCCATGTCCACCGGCACCCCCGCTAGTTCCACGATCTCCAGCTCTCCAGTCCAGCTCACCCTACATGAGACTATGGTTAGAAAAAGGAAGTACTTAGCCTCGCATCCGCATACACAGGGTTTGAATGCCCACATAGCTAGACTAATCTCGTTAGAGATGATGCCCTACCAGTTAGTTGAAAGCAAAGCTTTGAAAGCCCTGATGGACTACGCTGTACCACGCTACGAGCTACCCAGTCGACACTTCTTTTCCAGAAAAGCCATCCCAGCCCTCCACCAGCATGTTAAAGAGCGCATCGTCCATGCACTCAGGCAATCTGTGAGCACAAAGGTGCACCTGACAACAGATGCATGGACCAGTAGGCATGGCCAGGGACGTTACGTGTCCATCACGGCACACTGGGTGAATGTTGTGGATGCAGGGTCCACAGGGGACAGCAATTTTGGGACAGTTCTGCCTAGCCCACGGTCTAGGAAACAGTTGGCTGTAGGCGTTCGCACCCCCTCCTCCTCCTCCTCGTCCTCCTGCAGAAGCGAGAGCTCGTCCACAGACCGCAGTCGCACAACCACTCCATCCGCAGCTGCCACTGTTGCACACCAGGTCTCCCATTATGGGGCAGCTACTGGCAAGCGTCAGCAGGCTGTATTGGCTATGAAGTGTTTGGGCGAGAACAGACACACCGCGGAAGTTCTGTCCGAGTTCTTGCAGAAAGAGACGCAGTCGTGGCTGGGCACTGTAGATCTTGAGGCAGGCGAGCTAGTGAGTGACCAAAACCAACGAAAGAAAGAACGAGCAGCAAATAGTCCAGAGTAATGAAAATATATAGGAAACTTTATTACATACTACCAGATAAAAACATGACAGAGGGATAGAGTAATCCCTGCACTACACAAAGCATGTAAACCATGGACAGGTGATAGGTATATACATAATTACGGTACACATAGACTACTCTCAGAGCACAGCTCATATATAATGAAAGCCATGCAGAAATGGCCCATTGTCAAAAGTAACCAAAGAAAACCACATGGTATAAATAATTATGGCCACATCTATGCTTGGAAAAGTATATACATACCAGGTAGAAAATGTAGATCTTATATAAGAGCAGACACCGCACACCTGTCCCCCCCGACGCGTGTTTCGGCTTCTGCCTTTCTCAAGGGGTATGTTAGTGACAGGTTGGGTGAAGTATATAAGGGAGGGGACGCACAATGATAGGGCAGAGTCAAAGTAACTGACCAGTAGTGACACAGAGTACCTGATGACGATGCGAGGCCTAATGGATCTGCTCCCAAGACACCTGGACGCCACACTGCGGCAGTCACATGGGGCCCCATGTACTCACACAGCGATGGCGCCAGCATGACTGGGCAGAGCCGATGCTTCTGGATCGCCAGAGCGTCCTACGTCATCCGCGCATGCGCAGATCATACCAATCGGCCATCTTCAAGAAGTCCAATGGGACGTGCACTAGTGGCCAAGTAGAAGAAAGAAGGCCGCGTCTGCGCATGCGCGGAGCGCACATAGCAGCCATATTAAAGGAGGACAACCAAAGAACACAGTAGGTGGTCAAGGTAGTGAGTGATAACGGAAGGAATTTCATGGCTGCCATCTCCCTTTCCCAACTGAAACACATTCCTTGCCTGGCTCACACCTTAAACCTGGTGGTGCAGTGCTTCCTGAAAAGTTATCTGGGGTTATCCGACCTGCTCCTCAAAGTGCGTTGACTTTGCTCACATATCCGCCGTTCGCCCGTACACTCCAGCCGTATGCAGACCTATCAGCGGTCTTTGAACCTTCCCCAGCATCGCCTAATCATAGACGTTGCAACAAGGTGGAACTCAACACTGCACATGCTTCAGAAACTGTGCGAACAGAGGCGGGCTGTTATGTTTTTGTGGGAGGATACACATACACGGGCAGGCAGTAGGATGGCAGACATGGAGTTGTCAGGTGTGCAGTGGTCGAAGATACAAGACATGTGTCAAGTCCTTCAGTGTTTTGAGGAATGCACACGGCTGGTTAGTGCAGACAACACCATAATAAGCATGAGCATCCCCCTAATGCGTCTGCTGATGCAAAGTTTGACGCACATAAAGGATCAGGCGTCTGCAGCAGAGGAAGGGGAAAGCCTTGATGACAGTCAGCCATTGTCTGGCCAGGGCAGTGTACAGGACGAGGTAGCGGGCGAAGAGGAGGAGGAGGACGAGGAGGATGATGGGGATGATTATATTTTTAATGAGGAAGCTTTTCCGGGGCCACTGGAAATTGGTGGCGTGGCAAGGCCGGGTTCTGGTTTTTTGAGGGACACAAGTGACGTAGATTTGCCTGAAACTGCCCCTCAACCAAGCACAACCGCAGATTTGACAACTGGAACTTTGGCCCACATGGCGGATTATGCCTTACGTATCCTCAAAAGGGACACACGCATTACTAAAATGATGAACGATGACGATTACCGGTTGGCCTGCCTCCTTGATCCTCGCTATAAAGGCAAATTGCAAAATATAATGCCACATGAGAACTTGGAAATAATATTAGCAATCAAACAATCAACTCTTGTTGACCGTTTGCTTCAGGCATTCCCAGCACACAGCGCCCGTGATTGTTCTAACACGAGCTGCAGGGGCCAGCAGACCAGAGGTGTTAGAGGGGCAGAAATCAGAAGTGGCGTTGGACAGAGGGGTTTTCTGACCAGGTTGTGGAGTGATTTTGCTATGACCGTAGACAGGACAGGTACTGCAGCATCAATTCAAAGTGACAGGAGACAACATTTGTCCAGTATGGTTACTAACTATTTTTCATCCCTTATCGACGTTCTCCCTCAACCGTCATTCCCATTTGATTACTGGGCATCCAAATTAGACACCTGGCCAGAATTGGCAGAATATGCATTGCAGGAGCTTGCTTGCCCGGCAGCTAGTGTCCTATCAGAAAGAGTATTCAGTGCTGCAGGTTCAATATTAACCGAAAAAAGGACTCGTCTGGCTACCCAAAATGTAGATGATCTAACCTTCATTAAAATGAACCACAACTGGATTTCGAAATCTTTTGCCCCACCTTGCCCGGCCGACACCTAGCTTTCCTATGAAAAGGTCTTGCCTGTGGACTATTCTGAATGACTTTTCCAATCTCGTAATTTGCAGCACCTGATTGTCCAGCATACGACATGTTTACACCTCCCTAAATGGCCAAACTCCCCACACGGGGCCGTGGTATCGCCACTTGGCGCCAGCACCCGTGAGAGTGCTGTTTGTCTGAAGAGGTGGGTGTGCCCGCTTTTGGTCGACGGCACTGCCACTGGGTCCCTCATAGTACAATAAAGTGTCTCTGGCGGTGGTGGTGCGCACCCAACGTCAGACACACTGTTGTAACATGAGGGGCCCTGGGCCTGTACCGCCGGCCACAAGAGAGTTCCCCCACCCCCAGCTCAAACATTGCTAAACCACTTGCACAATTATCTCTCACAGTTCCACCAATGTTTAGTCTATGCGCTGACATCCTTAAATTCCAGCCACTGACAATACCATTGTATTGACATGTATGATGGTACTTAACATAGTCCGGGGCAGTGTCCTATATTTACCCAAGTAAATACTTTGTGCCAAATTACTAGGTCTGAAACTCCGCAGAGGAGCCCACCCCAGTACCGAATGATTGCACCCTTTGGTGGTTTCGTTTTGTTGTCATGCGAGAGATTAACATGCATTTATTGTTTGGGACTACTAACTGGCAGACACTCATTACAATCGGCCTCCGCTGACAACACCAATGCTGCCCGTGTACCCCTGGAACCCATTATAAAGTGCCTACAGCCCAATTTTTTTATGTTAGGCCTTCGAAGCCTGTCTGCGGTCCCTCCTTCCACTAGGCCTCCACTGACCTGTTACTGCTGCCCGTGTACCCCTGGAACCAATTATAAAGTGCCTACAGCCCAATTTTATTATGTTAGGCCTTCGAACCCTGTCTGCGGTCCCTTCTTTCTACTACTCCTCCACTGACCAGACCACTGCTGCCCGTGTACCCCTGGAACCTATTTTAAAGTGCCTACAGCCCAATTTTATAATGTTAGGCCTACTACGCCTGTCTGCGGTCCCTCCTTCCACTAGTCCTCCAGTGACCAGTCCACTGCCGCCCGTGTACCCCTGGAACCTATTTCAAAGTGCATACAGCCTACTTTTTTTCTTTAATTTATAATTATAAAGCCCAGATGGACTACGCTGTACCACGGTAAAAGCTACCCAGTCGTCACTTCTTTTGCGAGAAAAGCCATCCCAGCCCTCCACCATCATGTAAAAATCCGCATTGTCCATGCTCTCAGGCTATCTAATAGTAGAAAGGTGTACCTGACAACAGATGCATGGACCAGAAGGCATGTCCACGAAAGGTTACATGTCCATTACGGTGCACTGGGTTAATGTTGTGGATGCATGGTCCACAGGGGACAGCCTACTAAGTCTGTCTGCAGTCCCAAATAGAAATTGTCCTCCGCTTACCACACCAATGCTGCCTGTGTACCCCTGGAACATTTTATAAACTCCATTGACCAAAATTTTGGGTTTAAAGCCTACTACCAGTGTCTGCCGCTCCAAGGTGTTCTCCGGGTTGCCTTTTCTGAGCTTTGATCTTCAGGCTCTCGTTTAGTAGTTTTTTTAAATCTAACTGCAGTGGGGCTAGTACTTGGGTTGGGGCCTACTACCAGTGTCTGCCGCTCCAAGATGTTCTCCGGGTTGCCTTTTCTGAGCTTTGATCTTCAGGCTCTCGTTTAGTAGTTTTTTTTTAAATCTAACTGCAGTGGGGCTAGTACTTGGGTTGGGGCCTACTACCAGTGTCTGCTGCTCCAAGGTGTTCTCCGGGTTGCCTTTTCTGAGCTTTGATCTTCAGGCTCTCGTTTAGTAGTTTTTTTAAATCTAACTGCAGTGGGGCTAGTACTTGGGTTGGGGCCTACTACCAGTGTCTGCCGCTCCAAGGTGTTCTCCCGGTTGCCTTTTCTGAGCTTTGATCTTCAGGCTCTCGTTTAGTATTTTTTTTAAATCTAACTGCAGTGGGGCTAGTACTTGGGTTGGGGCCTACTACCAGTGTCTGCCGCTCCAAGGTGTTCTCCGGGTTGCCTTTTCTGAGCTTTGATCTTCAGGCTCTCGTTTAGTAGTTTTTTTTAAATCTAACTGCAGTGGGGCTAGTACTTGGGTTGGGGCCTACTACCAGTGTCTGCCGCTCCAAGGTGTTCTCCGGGTTGCCTTTTCTGAGCTTTGATCTTCAGGCTCTCGTTTAGTATTTTTTTGTAAATCTAACTGCAGTGGGGCTAGTACTTGGGTTGGGGCCTACTACCAGTGTCTGCCGCTCCAAGGTGTTCTCCAGGTTGCCTCTCCATTGCTTCAATCTTCTGGCTCTCGTTTAGTAGTTGTTGAAAACAACACTGCATGCGGCCTACAAGTTGGGTCAGGGGTGTAGAGACGGTGTGTTCCACTCCAAGGTGTTCCCCAGGTTGCCTCTCCATTGCTTCAATCTTGAGGCTCTTCTTAAGTAGTTGTTGAAAACAACACTGCATTCGGCCTACAAGTTGGGTCTGGGTTGTAGAGACGGTGTCTTCCGCTCCAAGGTGTTCTCCAGGTTGCCTTTCCTGAGCTTCTATCTTCAGGCTCTTGTTAAATAGTTGTTAAATGGAACAACTGCATTTGGCCTACTAGTTGGTTTGGGGCCTACTAACAGTGTCTGCCGCTCCTTGCTGTTCTCCTGGTTTCCTGTCCTGAAATTCCATTTTCAGGCTCTCGTTAAGTAGTTGTTAATGTTAGACTGCATTTGGCCTACTAGTTGGGTTGGGGCCTACTATTGGTGTCTGCCGCTCCTTACTGTTCTCCTCCACTGAACAAAGCTGTGCCGCCTGTTTACTACTGTTGCCAATTTCGAACTGCATTTAGACTAATTACTGATTTGGGCCTACTCTCTGTGTCAGCCTCTCATTACAGTTGTCCTCCACTGAACAAAGCAATGCCCCCTGGTTAGTCCTCTTACCAATTTTGAACTGCATTTAAACCACTTTATTCTTTGGGCCTATACCTGTGTTTCCTCCTCATCCTGCCCATTGCCCAGCCAGTGATAGATGAGTCTGCTGGTACATTGACCCATAACTAGTGTTGAGCGATACCGTCCGATACTTGAAAGTATCGGTATCGGATAGTATCGGCCGATACCCGAAAAATATCGGATATCGCCGACACCGATATCCGATACCAATACAAGTCAATGGGACATCAAGTATCGGAAGGTATTCTCATGGTTCCCAGGGTCTGAAGGAGAGGAAACTCTCCTTCAGGCCCTGGGATCCATAGGGATGTGTAAAATAAAGAATTAAAATAAAAAATATTGATATGCTCACCTCTCCGGCGGCCCCTGGACTTCACACTGCTAACCGGGAGGCTTCTTTGTTTAAAAAGCGCGCCTTTCGGACCTGTGAATGACGTCCCGGCTTCTGATTGGTCGCGTGCCGCCCATGTGACCGGCACGCGACCAATCAGAGGCCGCGACGTCATTCACAGGTCCTCAATTCCTATAATTAGCAGTTTTGTGAATGAGAATGACGTCGCGGCTTCTGATTGGCCGCGTGCCGGTCACATGGGCGGCACACGACCAATCAGAAGCCGGGACGTCATTCACCGGTCCGAAAGGCGCGCTTTTTAAACAAAGAAGCCTCCCGGATAGCAGCGTGAAGTCCAGGGGCCGCCGGAGAGGTGAGCATATCAATATTTTTTATTTTAATTCTTTATTTTCCACATCCCTATTGATTCGATACCGATACCCGATATCACAAAAATATCGGATCTCGGTATCGGAATTCCGATACCGCAAATATCGGCCGATACCCGATACTTGCGGTATCGGAATGCTCAACACTACCCATAACGCAACATTCCCCGTGCACGCTACACAGCAAGATTGTGACCCTGCTGAAAGTCAGGTTCCTCTTCCCGCATACCATACCACCTTACACGGGGACAAAGAGGAAGGTGCAGATGAAAGTGCAGGTTCCTTCATCAGGTGGGGGGAGGAATACTCGTTGGCGACGTCACTGGCACAGGGCCCCTCATAGTACGCAAAAGTGTCGCTGCCGGTGGGAGGTGCCCCCACCGTGCAAACACACCGCTGTACTTTGAGGGGCCCTGTGCCAGTGCCAATGCCAACGAGTGGGCCCCCCCTGCTTGCTCAGGATCACAGCACTTGCAAAGTTTAAATACTTACCTTACCTTAACTATTATTATAAGGGAAATTAAGATTGACAAGCTTCATTAAGAAGAATGCATGGTTTTGGTATTAAAATGGGCACTCTAGGTGTTTTCCTGGCCCCCACTCACTGCCGACTATGCTGCCCCATTGACTTGCATTGGGTTTCGTGTTTCGGTCGATCCCGACTTTACGTCATAATCGGCCGATTTCACTCGACCCGACTATTGAGATAGTCGGGTTTTGCGAAACCCGACTCGACTCTAAAAAGTCAAGGTCGCTCAACCCTAATTATAGACACTAGGCTTTCTGTGCCCCACAATTGGAGAGATGGCACACACGACTGGCAGTCAAGCACAAATGCCAAGATTAATCTCCCACTATATATTTTTTGTCAGGGAGAATTAAAAAAAAAAAAAAAAACACAGGGACTGTCCTACAATTACTATCTCCCTGCAGTAATCTCAGCCAGGTATGGCAGGCAGCAATAACAAGGAGTGGACTGCTGCACAAATTACATCAAAAGTGTGGACAAACAAACAAGATAGCTGTGCAGAAAGGAAGGAACAACAGGATTTGTGCTTTGAAAAAAGCAGTTGGTTTGCACAGTGGTGTACACACAGCAATGCAGCTATCAGGGAGCCTTCTAGGGCAGCCCAATGAGCTACAGCGCTGAGGAAAAAAAATGTAGCTTCCACTGTCCCTGCAAGCAAAAGGTGGTGTTGGACAGTGGAAATCGCTACAGCACAAGCGGTTTGGGGGTTAATGGACCCTGCCTAACGCTATCCCTGCTTCTGACGAAGCGGCAGCAACCTCTCCCTATGCTCAGATCAGCAGCAGTAAGATGGCGGTCGGCGGGAACGCCCCTTTTTAGCCCCTGTGACACCGCAGACAGCAAGCCAATCACTGCAATGCCCTTCTCTAAGGCTGGTTTCACACTAGCGTTTTTGAACGCATGCGTTTTTTTTTAAAAACGCATGGTACAAAAACGCATGTAAACGCGTGTAAACGCTGCGTTTTTTGACGCACGCGTTAAACGCGTGCGTCAAAAAAACGCAGCGTTTACACGCGTTTACATGCGTTTTTGCATGCGTTTGCGTTTTTTTTGCATTTTTGGAAAAAAAAAAAAAAAAAAAAGGTTACAATAACCAACCAATGAGAATAGAGTGGGCTAGAGAGGGCGTACATGATTGGGACTCAATATATAGACCCTAGGGGTACATAAAGTTTCAGAGCTTGCTACTGTTTCAGGTGTCACGATGGATCTTTCAATAGCGAACTTTAATTTCCAACTGGAGTTCAGCTTCAAGATTTTCCTTGCCTGTGTTTTTGCTTGGGAGCAAGACCGAAACCGCCAAAGATGGAGAAGGAGACAGCGTCGGCGTTTTTGGAGGCACCCCATCATTGAAGTGCGTGAGACCCGCGGAGCATATCACACCTTGTATGCGGAGCTGAATGCCAACCCCGAGAAATTCCAGGATTACACCAGAATGTCGCAAGATTCTTTCCGTGAATTACTGTCTCGTGTCGAAGGTTCCATACGGCGACAGGACACACGGCTCCGTAGAGCAATTCCACCCGAGGAACGTCTATTGGTGACATTACGGTACGTTCCAAAAATAAACCAATGATAGTCAAATTTTGGGGTATGACATGTATTTTGGGTTGTTTTTTTAAAATTTTTCTTATTGAAAAACAACATAAAATAAGAGCCGTTTTATAATGGTTTTTTTGGTTTCTTTTCCTTCTAGATTTCTGGCCACAGGAGAGAGTTTATCTTCCCTGCACTTCCAATACCGCCTTGGAATCTCAACCCTGTCCGGAATTGTTGTGGACACCTGTCGTGCGTTATGGAATGTACTCCGTGAGGAGTTTATACCCGTACCCACCGTGGACATGTGGCGGGAAATATCCAAAACATTTTTGAACGTGTGTGATTTTCCAAACTGTTTAGGGGCGGTGGATGGGAAGCACATCCGCATTGTTAAACCTGCAAGAACCGGATCTGAGTTTTTTAATTATAAAAAATATTTTTCGATAGTGCTCATGGCAATAGCGGATGCGGAGTGTCGCTTCATCGCCGTGGACGTTGGAGCTTTTGGCCGTGGCAATGATTCCCAGACCTTCAAGAGCTCTGATATGGGCCGCCGTGTGTATGGCAACAATTTTAATTTCCCACCTCCACAGCCTCTCCCCAACACTCAAGGGTCACCGCTGCCATTTGTTATGGTTGGGGATGAGGCCTTCCAGATGTGTGAAAATCTCCTGAAGCCATATTCTAGTAGGGACTTGGACCATACTCGCAGAATATTCAACTACAGACTGACAAGGGCAAGAAGAACCGTAGAGTGCAGCTTTGGCATTCTGGTTGCAAAATGGCGCATTGTCGCAACAGCCATCAATCTAAAAGTGGAAACAGTGGACGAGGTGGTCAAAGCCTGTGTGGTTCTACACAATTATATAATGGCTAAGGAGCGACCCCACATTGAACTTGATGAACCAATTTCACACCCATTGCCCGATTTTCATCATCACCCGATGAGGTCAACTGCAGCCGTTGGTCTTATGCGTGACCAATTTGCGGCCTATTTTGTGTCCGATATTGGACGGGTTTCATGGCAGGACAATGTTGTTTAAATGTCCTGTTGTATGTTAATGTTTACCAAATATTAAATACTGATACCAATTTTTCAAATTAATAAACTTTTTTGTGTTCACCAGGTCTCCTGTCTTTTTCCTCTCTAAAGGTTGAACAAAGATGGGCAGTAGTAGTATATCATAATTTGTAATCCAAAACAAGGAGTGGGTGATAGTTGATGAGGTAATAATTTGATTTTTTTAATCATAATTGACCTCTGTTGCACTCCCTATTTTGGTTTACAAACAATGATATAAACACGCATACTTATAATGTAACCAGATTTAAATTTCTTTATTGGTAATCTTCTTGACGTCATTGCGTCACGACTGGCACGCTCTCTATTCCCGTCAAGTCAAGTGTAAGAAATAATGAATTCATGATGAACATAAACATGATCATGAATTCAAAATTTCTTACACCTGCCAAGGTGAGGATAGATAGTTAGCGTGTGCCAACCATTGTCCCATCAGTTTGACAAACATTGTCACATAATGTGCTATATAGAATATGGTGAATATACAAGTCAGTAATAAACTAAACAGGTCAGGTGTCTATTTTGACATCTGACCGGTTCAGTTGAGTTCTGAACTTGATTTACACCATTTTCTCTTTGTACAGTGACACTACACCAGTTAAAAATTAAAAATAAGAGTATGGAAATAACTACTATTTTTTTGGCCAACTCATATCTGTATACTAAAGAAACACATATAGATGTTGTCTGGTATTTTATACTACTGGAGATATGTGTAGGCCAAAAGAATAAAAGTGTGTAAACGCAGTTTATTGGTGTGTATTTAGAGCGGTGAAAGACACAATAAACCAAACATTATTGTTGAAAATAAACTTTTTTTTATTGGGGAAAAACACAAATTTATTTTTTTTTACCGCGCCGGGTTGAACCACGCCGGCTTGGGGTTGAGTGCCGTAACTGGGGGGTATTTAGAACTGAAGCCTGGCTCACCGTGGAGGAGGAGGCAGAGGTTGCAGGAGAATGGGCAACAAAACTTGAAGGGTCTGGAAGTTCGGGGATGGGGCTTAAAACATGAGGGGCTTGAGACAAACTGCACGGTTGAGACACATCGGAAGGTGATGGGGGAGGAATAAACAAAGTTTTCTGTTTCTTATGGGTTTTGCCAGTTTTCTGTGTTTTCCGGGTTGGGGGAAGTCTTTTGGGGCTAGGGTGTAAACTTTGGGTGGGAGACACGTCAGGACCCGGCTCCACAATTTCACAGTCAGTCTCCATTGTGGAGCGCTCGGCAATCTCTGAGTCCAATGGGGGGAAAGATAAAGTCCCGCCTGGGTCCTGGTGCCTCGTTGGGGGGGGGGAAACAAAAACCCTCCCAGGATCCTGGTGCCTCGTTGGGGGGGGGGGAAATTAACACCCTCCCAGGGTCCTGGGGCATCGTTGGGGTGGGGGAAACAAATCCCATACCAGCGTCCTGCTGCATTGCTGGTGGGGGGGAACATAAAGCCATGGATGGTTCTTGGTGCATCGGGGTGGGTCCTGCCCGGAAACGTATGGCTTGGTCATGCATCCTGGGGTGCCCGGTGCGATACGCCATGGAGGTGTCCTGCTGCATCGGGGGGTTTCCTGCCCGGAAAGCAACGCCTCGGTCCTGCTGCATCGGGGTTGGTCCGGTCCGATATGCCAGGCCTCGGTCCTCCTGCATCGGGGTGGGTCCGGTCAGATATGCCAGGCCTCTGTCCTGCTGCATTGGGGGTGGGCCGGTCCGATATTGCATGGATGGGTCCTGCTGCATCGGGAGGTTGCCGGGCCGATAAGCCACGCCAGGGTCCTGCGTCATAGAGGTGTCAGCGGAGGAGGTCCAAGCCGGAGCAGCGGTCGTCACGGTGGTGGCGGTGGGATGTCCAACAGCACTCGTCATCGTGTTGGCGCTGTACTGGAGAACACCTGTTGAGGGAATAGAGGTGGCCGTGCAGTGGTATGCAGCAGAGGTAGGAATGGTGTTTACTTCGGACAGTGACGGCACAGTTGGATATGCCGCCACATTACGACTCTGACTCTGCTGCATAGCCTGCCCCAAAGCAACATTGCAGGCCTGCATCACACTCAGCTGGAGATCAGGGCTAAGGTGTTCCGACATGCTCTGGTGGATTTTATTAAAAAAATGATGAGCTGGCTTCTGGAGGTCGGCTTTAACTTGATCAAGGCTTTTAGCGACATCCTGGATGCGGCACTCTAACAGGTTATGGGACACATCCATTTTGTCACTTAAAGCCTTGATAGCTTCGTGTAAAACCGAGCTCAAGTGCAAAAACTCGGGCATGAGGGACCTATCCGAAGCCCTCTGTCGCTGCCGGGATGAGCCCGCAAAAATGGGTGCAGCGAAAGAGGACTGCGAAAGGGGAAGACCTGATGGGCCAGCTCCCTGGTCTCCAGTGACTGTGGAAGACCCACCTGGTGCTGCGCTGCTGGATGGCTGGGACGGGTCCGTGGCTGTCGGCTGAAGGACCGCTCCAGAACCTGTGGCGACAGTCGTGCAGTGTGTGCTGTGAAAAAATAAAACAGAAAATTAATACCAAACGATAACAAGACGGTACATCCTATGGAATTAAAAATGACAGATTATGTCAATGCAATACAACCGGAGGCATGTGACAAATACTTACGTTCTCAAGAGAAGGACCGGTCTCAGGAAGGCCAGCACACGGTGGTACTTGTACAGCCGGTGCCTTGCTCCGGAACCACTAGCTGCACTCTTCTCTGCACGCAGGTCCTTGTTGAAGCGGTCCTTCATGGAACGCCAACGTGTTCTTACTTTGTCCACTGTGAAATAACAATAAAATATAATGGTCAGAATCAGGACTTTTGGCCATGCTCTCGTGACTGTGTGTGATGACAGAAACTACGAAAAGTTTCTGTCATCACACACAGTCAAGAGAGCATGGCCAAGGTCTGTTTCTTCACACTATCGTGCAATACTTACCAAATGCATTACGGACCCGTGGCGTTGAATTCTCCCAGCCATCCCACAACGCTTGGGCCACCTCACTCCACAAACGACGGATAACACTATTGACGGAGTGCTGTTGATCCCGGCTGTCCCACAACGGGACTCGCTCCTGTACCAGAGTGATTAGCAGGTCATTATCGATGTGGTCATCGTCCCGTTGTGAAACCTAAAATTTAATTAAAAAAAATTAAGTTTGCTCAACCACATTTAAAAAAAAAAAAAAAAAATGAGAAAGGGCAGAAATATGAAAGACAACTTAAATAAGGACAGTCTGCCTGGTATACATACCCGCTGCCGTCTTCCACCTGGACCTTGACTCCGCTGCTCCGTACCTCTCTGTCCCTCAGTTGAAGTGCTCTATAGAATAAAAAATATATAATTGCCTCATGTGTCGATGTGACAGTCAATACTTACCAAGCTGACGGAACAAAAAATTACCTCGCTCACGTGATCCACTTCTGATTGCCGTGGCTGGAATTCATCATCAGACGAAGAAACCGGAGAAGACATTCTGATGCGTGTTGAAAGAAAAACATTGAAAAAATTAGGACATGTAGATCCAAAAAATTGAAGAATAATGCATTGGCAAGGATATACTCACATTGCTCTGTGTCTTGTCCAACAATGCGTTCCGGGCAGGGTGCTGTCTTCCTTGGAGTCTGATGAGAAGTGACCAGAAACTTCCCCCAGCCTTCCTTTTATAACCCTTCAGCTATGGGGGAGCCTTATCAGTGTCTAGACAACCTTATCTTAACTATGGTGCCAAAAAAAACGCATGCTTAAAAAAACGCATGCGTCAAAAAAAACGCATGCAAACGCATGTCCAAAAAAACGCATGCGTCTCCATTGACTCCAATGCAATTTTTTTCCAAAAAAAAACGCATGTGAACGCATGCGTTTTTTTGGAAAAAAAAAACGCTTTGCAAAATACTACATGTTGCATTTTAGAAAGTGAACGCATGCAGTTAAAAAACGCATGCGTTCAAAAACGCGGACAAACGCGGACATCAAAAAACGCACGCGTTTTTAATGTTAAATATAGGGAAAAAAACGCATGCGTTTTTTTTCAGAAAAACGCATGCGTTCAAAAACGCTAGTGTGAAACCAGCCTAAGATGGTGGGGACCAGGACCTATGTCATCACGCTGCCCACACTCTGCGTCCACCTTCATTGGCTGAGAAATGGCGCTTTTAGCGTCATTGAAATGCGACTTTGGCGCGAAAGTCGCGTACCGCATGGCCGACCCCGCACAGGGATCGGGTCAGGTTTCATGAAACCCGACTGTGGCAAATAGGGTTGAGCGAAACGGATCGTTCATTTTCAAAAGTCGCCGACTTTTGGCAAAGTCGGGTTTCATGAAACCCGACCCGATCCCTGTGTGGGGTCGGCCATGCGGTACGCATCGGCCGATTTCACTCGACTCGACTTTTGAGATAGTCGGGTTTCGCAAAACCCGGCTCGACCCTAAAAAAGTCAAGGTCGCTCAACCCTAGTGGCAAAAGTCGGCGACTTTTGAAAATGAACGATCCGTTTCGCTCAACCCTAATACCCACATAGCATATCACACCATCACACCCTCCAATAACCCTTTCAGTAGATGTACTTGAAGACAACATGACAAAATTGTTTCCAGTACAAGAAAGTGTGTCTTCCATACTGTTTGCTTAGGCATTAAATGCAAGCCATGGCCTTCCCCAAAGTTACATGCACCCCAATAACCCTTTGAACCCAGGTACTGGATGGCCACAGGAAAACCCATTTCACACTATTTATTTGTTACTCCCATACTGTTTGCCTATGCAGTAAATGCAAGGCCTACCAAAATTTAGAAGGCACCCCAATAAGCCTTGGGAGAGATGTAGAGGTGGGCCTCCTGAAAACAATGTTCCCATTATTAGGAAGTGGGTCTCCTATACTGTTTAAACACATTTCGATCCAATAAGGGTCGAACACAGAAGAGATCCTTTAAAATATATATTTTTATTCAGACAAAAATTAAAATCATGTCAAAAAAGCAACAAAAGTGTCACAGTAAAGAGTATCGCCAAAAAAACTGACTTTTTTACAACAGACAGTTAATACACAAAACATGTATATAATTTAACACCAAAAACAATACTAGGATCACCAATTTAAGAAACCAAAACAATATCACCATTTCCAGAACATATCAATGAGTCCTTAATTTCTTGCCAAAAAAGGTGTTATATAATCATGCTTAATATTGTAATAGGTGCTAAAAGTGTGTATTATAACATAGGTAAGTATGTAACACATTATTTAGAATATCCGCTCATAAATAACTTTTTTAGTATAAAACAGAAATATATATAAATGTATCAACAGTTATCAACACCTCTACACAAATGATTCAAGCAATTACAATATTAAGCATGATTAGATAACACCTTTATGGCAAGAAATTAAGGACTCATTGATATGTTCTGGAAATGGTGATATTGTTTTGGTTTCTTAAATTGGTGATCCTAGTATTGTTTTTGGTGTTAAATTATATACATGTTTTGTGTATTAACTGTCTGTTGTAAAAAAGTCCGTTTTTTTGGCGATACTCTTTACACTTTTATTGCTTTTTTGATTTTTGTGTTTAAATTATGATTTATGAAGTGCCTTATTTATAGCATTGTTGGACTATTCTGGTAAAACTCCTATACTGTTTGCCTATGAAGTGAATGCAAGGCCTGTCAAAAGTTGGGAGGCACCTCAATACCCCTTGGAAGAGACGTAGAGGTGGGCCTCCTGAAAACAATGTTCCCATTATTAGGAAGTGGGTCTCACATAGTGTTTGCCTTTGCAGTGAATGCAAGGACTGCCAAAAATTAGGAAGCACTCCAATAACCCTTGGAAGAGACATAGAGGTGGGCCTCCTGAAAACAATGTTCCCATTATTAGGAAGTGGGTCTCCCATAGTGTTTGCCTATGCAGTAAATGCAAGGACTGCCAAAAATTGGGAGGCAACCCAATAACCCTGGGAAGATACATAGACGTGGGTCTCCTGAAAACAATGTTCCCATTATTAGGAAGTAGGTCTCCCATAGTGTTTGCCTATGCAGTGAATGCAAGGTCTGCCAAAAAATTAGGAGGCACTCCAATGCCCCTTGAAAGAGACGTGGAGGAAGGCCTCATAAAAAAATGCTCGCATTATAAAGGAGCGGGTTTCCTATACTTGGAATGTCAATACATGAAGTGCATGGGCTGACAAAAATGTCCCCTACATGTTATTTTAAAAAAATTTACGAGCATCATAGACACTCTTGCAAAAAACTAGACTGGCTGTATCATTATGGAACACATTCACTCTGGTGTTCTAGTGGTAGTGGATACTGAGGATTAGGAGAAGGAGGAGGACACCATATAGCCAAAATCAGGAAGCGTATACCCATGTGTGGGTGTGAAGAGGTATATGGGAATGCACCTCCCAAAAAGACACTGTAATGGAGGTTATGTTTCACTGTTATCATTTGATGGTGTAGAGATGTCTGGCCCAACCCAGCCTTTGTTCATTTTTATAAGAGTCAGCCTGTCTGCATTTTCAGTTGACAGGCAAATGCGTTTATCTGTTATAATTCAACCAGCGGCACTAAAAATCCACTCTGGCAAAATGCTAGTGGCAAGGCAGGCGAGGACCTCCAAGGTGTAGAGAGCCAGTTCATGCCACGTGTCCAGCTTGGATACCTAATAATTAAAAGGCACAGAGGAATCACGGAGGACGTTGGTATGGTTAGCAAGGTACTCCCTCAGCATCTTCCCAAACATTCTATTCCTTGGGACATTACACCATGCCTCAGGGCCAGGGCCATGGTAGGGTCTGAGAAAACTGTCCCAGAACTTTGCCAGTGTTCCCCTGCCTCTGCTGGATTGGAGTTGTGACTCTATTGCCTGTACTACTTGGTTGTCTATTGAACTGTGAAGTCTGCCACCAGTGTTTTCATATGGCAATTTTTTTTAATAATGGCCCTCTGGTACTGCACCATTTTAGTACATCTGTCTGCCTCTGGAAGAATTGATTGAAAGTTCTCCTTGTAGCATGAGTCTTGAAGTGTCACCAACCAGTAATGAGTGTCACCATAAATTTTCATAATGTGAGGATCACGGGAAAGGCAGCGCAACATAAAGTCAGCCATGCATGCCAGACTGGTAACAGGAAAGCCTTCTGTGTCCTCACCAGCAGGACAACTGACCAATGTGTCCTCTTCCTCCTCCTCCTCCCTGTCCTCAGGCCATCCATGCTGAACAGACGGTATGACAGTTGTGCTTGTAGTACCATCTATGGAACTCAAAAAGGAGGGCACCATCAAGCACTATAACTCATGTGTTCAACCTACAACATGTCACAGATAGACTAGTGCAAAAAGGTGAGGAAAGAGACATGCAAAACAGCAGGGATCACCTTGCAAAAATTACAAATTTTATTAATGTCCTTTAACCACACAAAATTATTAAAAACATTTAAAAACACAAACAATTAAAATCATCACGCCCATAAAGGGCAAGAGCACAGTTTGCTAACTGATGCCTCATAAATCTACCAATGTAGAAATTGTAACACGGTTATCTGAGTGATTATAGTATAGCATACATAGTGCAATGCAACTTAATCTGCCAATATTCATCAGAACTCATGTTAATTGTATATTGTGAGAGATGCCCTTAAATAATGCAAACATGCAAACAGGGAAGATACTTATATAACTGTATCTTAATACCATACATCAAGAGATTGGTACCCAATATAGATAAATATACATATACACACTCAAAGAAAATAACTTAATGAAACCATAAAGTAATAAGATAAATGTGATGGGGACCAATAAATAGTATACAGTATCCAGCATTTGCACACAAAGTTTGGCAGGGACAAGGAAGCCTTCCCCTTAGTTCTCAATGGGCAACCATGATGGATATGCTCACAGGGTACACTCGTAGGTGTTAGAGGCACATGAGCAAAATCCGGCTTCTGTTGAACTTGACGCTTGTCGTCACAACAGTGACTTCATCAGGGGCATGTAGTGACGCTTACGAGTGTACCCTGTGAGCATATCCATCATGGTTGCCCATTGAGGACTAAGGGGAAGGGTTCCATTAAGTTATTTTCTTTGGATGTGTATATGTATATTTATCTATATTGGGTACCAATTTCTTGATGTATGGTATTAAGATACAGTTATATACAAAAGTCCCCGTTTTCATGTTTGCATTATTTATTATTATTATTATTATTATTATTATTATTTATTGTTATAGCACCATTTATTCCATGGCGCTTTACATGTGAGGAGGGGTATACATAATAAAAACAAGTACAATAATCTTAAACAATACAAGTCATAACTGGTACAGGAGGAGAGAGGACCCTGCCCGCGAAGGCTCACAATCTACAAGGGATGGGTGAGAATACAGTAGGCGAAGATAGAGCTGGTCATGCAGCGGTTTGGTTGATCGGTGGTTACTGTAGTTTGTAGGCTTGTCGGAAGAGGTGGTCTTCAGGCAACTCTCACAATGTACAATTAACATGAGTTCTGATGAATATTGGCAGATTAAGTTGCATTGCACTATGTATGCTATACTATAATCACTCAGATAACCGTGTTACAATTTCTAAATTTGGTAGATTTATGAGGTGTCAGTTAGCAAACCGTGCTCTGGCCCTCTATAGGCGTGATGATTGTACTTCTTTGTGTCTTTAAATGTTTTTAACAATTTTGTGTAGTACCGTCTATAGCATATGAAAGTAGCTCCTGTTCTTCCTCCTCCTCCTCTTCTTCATTGTCAACCAATCCATGTTAGGATGACATGAGGCTGGGATGTGTGTAATCACCTTGTATGGTTCCTTGCTCCATGTCCTCATGCTCCGCCTGCAATGCATCTTCTTTCATTTTTCACAATGCAGAGAAACGGGACGTGATGCTAATTATGGCGCCATCGCCGCTCACCATCTTGGTGGATTCCTCAAAGTTTTGCAGGGTGGTACATATGTCTGACATCCATGTCCACTCCAGAGGTCTTATGTGTGGAGTCTGAACTTAACAATGATGGCCTTGTTGATGCTGGTAGTCAACAACTGCCCTCTTCTGCTCACAAATCCTTTCCAACATATGCAATGTAGAGTTCCAACATGTGGGGACATCACAGCCATTGTCACACACAACCATGCCTGGCTGTAGGTTCAGCGGTGTCAGCCACAATTCTGACTGCTCTTTCAGAGCCAAATAGCTGAGGCAGTGGTTGAAGCAGTGCTGCAGCATTTCCAGCTTGTGACTGATTTGCTACTTTCGGAGATGAAGGCTAAAATGGAGGAGGAGGGCAGGAGCTGTAAACTGTGGGGGCAACCCAGACTGAGGTAGGGCCAGTAATCCTCGGGTTTGGGAAAATGTGCACCATCCCAAGGTCTGACTGGTTCCCGGCTTCCACTATGTTAACCCAGTGTGCCGTCAGCGAGATGTACCATCCCTGCCCTCAAGCACTTGTCAATGTGTCCGTGGTTAGGTGGACTTTCCCAGTAACAGCATTGTTGCAGGTTCGGGTAATGTTGTGGAAACGTGCTTGTGTAATGCTGGGATGGCACACCAGGAGAAATAGTGGTGGCTGGGGACCGAATACTTTGGGATGGCTGCCGCCATCAGGTTGCAGAAAGCTTCCATATCCATGAGCCTAAAAGGCTACATTTTGAGCGCAAGCAGCCAAGAAATGTGTCAATTTAGTACTGTGGTCTGTGGGTCATGGATGCATACTTCATTGCGTTCCAATGACTGTGGCTGAAGGCTGCGCTGGGACAAGGACATGGACGTGCATGATGAAGGTGCTAGTTGAGTGTGGGTAATGACAGGTGCAGGGCAGGAGGCATCTTCGCATGCACCATGGGCAGGGGATTGGCTTTCACGTACAACAGTGGAAGAAGCAGTGGTGTTACCCGCAGACACTGTTCCTGGTGCCTGTGGTTCGGCCCACAAATTACGGTGCTTTGCTGCCATGTGCCTGATCATGCTGGTGTGCTCAGGCTGGTAGTTTTGCTACTCCTGCTGATGCGAACATGGCAAGTGGTGCAAATGGCCTGTTTAGGTTAATTGGCAGAGTTTTTAAAACCAACCAGACTCAGGAAGACCTTACAGTTGGACTGGTAACTTCCGTCATGTTGATGTTGTGGGGAACGGTTGCCCGCCTTCTGTCTATGGCCACACTGCATCTTCCTGCCTGTTGGGGTGCTACACCTCCCTCCCGCTTTGTGCTGCTGTCCTCGCTCTGCATGTCCTCCTGCCAGGTTGGGTCAGTTACTATTTCGTCCACCACCTCTTCTTCCACTTCCGCACTTTGGTCCTCCTCCTGAGTTTCTGGCAATTGTGTCTCATCATCGTCCATCTCTTGTGCACATTCCCACCACCGCCTTCGTGTGACCGTGGCTGCTCAAATATTTGGGCATCACTACATGGAATCTCATTTTGCCCCACTTCAAGTGGACAGGGCGAGCGGCCCGAATCGATAAATCGAAAAGTGAACAACTTTTCAGAGTGTTTAAGTGTTGGATCAGTTGTCTCAGTGCATTCAGCATGGTGGGAGGAAGTAGGACCAGGGTGAGGAATATGCGATCCAGAGCCACGGCTACTCAGACTTGACCGTGTGGAAGACAGGGTGCTGGTGGTGGTGGCAAAGTAACTGGAAGTATTAGCCGCTATCCAACCAACAAGCTTTTTAACCTGCTCTAGCTTCAATAGTGGTGTGCTGCTTTGGTCCCCTAGTAATTGGGACATGAAGGTTGAGTGATAAGAAGTGGGTGTTTGTTGTGGCCCACTTTCAGCTTGCCCACGGCTTTGACCTCTGCATGCACCATGACCATCACGTCCACTTCCCTGTCCCTTGCCATGCGGCTTGCCCATTTAAAAAAAAAAAGGTGAATGAAAGCCTCTACTCTAGTGCCACAATTTGTAGAGCACAGATAGACCAGGCGTCTGACGGAAATAACAGATTGTTCAAAATGTGGCCTGGAGATTTTTTTATTTTTTTTTTTAACCCCAAAATACTGTATAGACCTAGGGTAACAGACAGCAAAAAAGTGCAATGTAGGCCGAAAAGCAACTATTTGTAGAGCACAGATAGACAAGGCGTCTGATGGAGATACCAGACTGTTCAATATGTGGACTGTATTTTTAATTTTTTACCCCCAAAAACTGTTTAGAGCTAGGGTAACACACAGCAATAAAAGGTGAATGAAAGCTTCAAAAGCACACTTTGTAGCCCACAGATAGATGAACTGTGTCACAGAGATACCAGACTGTTCAATATGTGGCATGTATTTTTTTATTTTCTACCACAAAATAGTGTGTAGACCTAGGGTAGCAGACAGCAAAAAACAAAAAAAGTGGAATGTAGGCTTGAAAAGCAATTATTTGTAGAGCACAGATAGACCAGGCATCTGACAGAGATAACAGACTGTTCAATATGTGGCCTATATTTTTTTTTTTACCCCAAAACAGTGTGCAGAACTAAGGTAACAGACAGCAAATACAGTGGAATGTAGGCCTGAATTGCCACAATTTGTAGGCCACAGATAGATCTGGCGTTTGACGGAGATAAAACACTATTAAATATGTGGCCTGGACTTTTTTGGGCCCACCAAATTTGTGTCAATAAGTAGGCTATGTAAATAAGCACCGTGTGCACTGCTATATGGGTGGTGCAGAGACTAGGTTCCCAAACCATCAATAATCAGTATAAAAGTCTCGCACTCAACTTAAATCTTATTTCTTTATTGAGGCGGTCAGCATAAGAACCAGGGCTTATGGGTGTGGTGTCAGCGATGAGAGGCAGTACCCTCAGAGACGGCCAGTAGTAGAGCCGGGGCTGGAGGAAGAAGCCACCTATGTACGTATGATGCCCCTGGAGACGCGGAGTCCACTTATGCTGACCGCCCCCGAGGTGTTTTGTTTCTTGCCACCAATGCTATATTACTCAAAGCCTACCACTGCTCTACTTCGCAACTTTTGTATACTACATAAAAGACTTCCACCTCATCTCTCAGTAGTCATTCAGCTGCACGATCTGTATTTCTATCTCAGGACATGATCCACACACCATTTTAGGCACAGCACGTGACTGATGAAAGCTCAAGTTGAGCTGAAACGTTTCCAGTGCTACCCTTCACTCAATAAAGAAATAAGATTTAAGTTGAGTGCGAGACTTTTATACTGAATAAGTAGGCTATGACACTAAAAAAAAATTGTTGGAGTACTAAAATTGTAAAATATTTAGCGCAATGATATGCAATGCGTGTGGCGTACAAAACACAGTGATAAATATATGAACTGCAGCTAAATATTTTTTGGTCAGCTAAATATTTTTTGGTCAGCAAAATGGTGTCCAAAAATTTTGTATGACACTCCAAAAAATTCTACAGTACCACAAAAAAGGCCAGAATTTTCTGCGTACTCAGATGTGATGCCTGGGATGGACAAAACCACTTTAAATTGCTGGATTTTCATGCTGTTGTACTAAAATGATCTGGCTGTAGTCTGCAGTGTGAACAAGCAAATAAATGTAGAAAAAAGGGGGCTCTGGATTGATTTGTAATAAAATTAGCAGAATTGAGGGGCAAAAAAGTCATTCTTAGCCACAGATACCTGCAGCTAGGTATATATATATATAATAGGCAGCACCAGACAGTAATGCACCCTTTTGATGTATGTAGTGAGATCCATATACTTACATACAGTGACTAAAGGCCTTGCATTGATGTGGATATGCGCACATAGTCTCCCCTACCTACCTAACACTGCAATCTATATACTCCGTAATTAGCCCTAAAAAGGACTGTTGGTTTAGCTGAATTTGTGCATTGAACAATAGTAGACCCACACTAACTAATAAAAGAACAAATCTGACCCTATCTCAGCAGCAGCTCTCCCTACACTAGCTGAGTCCGGAGCTGAATGCGCCGAGCAGGGCAGCATCAGGTCTCTTATAGACCTGATGACGCAGTGCGGCCAGCCAATCACTGTACTACCACAACAAAGATGGCTGCGGCATTACAGTGGATGGCAGACAATCCCTGCATGTTGATTGGGGCTCTAAAGACTGTCAAAACTGCAGGGTGCTGACCCGAGCTCCTGGCGAATAATCCTGGAAATGCTCCGTGCTCGCCGAGTACACCGAGTACAGTGATACTCGGGTGAGTAATGAGTAGTGGCGAGCACGTTCGCTCATCACTAGTTGATGATTATGGCTTACAGCCAATGAAAACCCAAAAGTCATTATCTCAGTAAATTAGAATACTTGATAATACCAGCTGAAAAATGATTTTAAAATCCTAAATGTTGTCCTACTGAAATGTATGTTCAGCAAACGCACTGAATACTTGGTTTTGGCTCCTGTTGCATCAATTACTGCGAACAACCTGTGGCACTGCTGAGGTGTTATGGAAGCCCAGGTTGCTTTATAGCAGCCTTCAGCTTGTCGGCATTGTTGGGTATGGTGTCTCTCATCATCCTCTTGACAATACCCCTTAAATTCTCTATGGGGTTAAGGTCAGGTGAGTTTGTTGGCCAATCAAGCACAGTGATACTTTTGTTTTTAAACCAGGTATTGGTACATTTGAGAGTGTGGACAGGTGCACAGTTCTGCTGGAAAATTAGATTTCCATCTCCCAAAAGCTTGGCAGAGGGAAGCATGAAGTGCTCTAAAATGTACTTGTAGACAGGTGCACTGACTTTGGTCTTGACAAAACACAGTGGACCTACACCAGTAGATGACATGACTCCCCAAACCATCACTGATTGTGGAAACTTCACACTAGACCTTAACAACTTGGATTGTGTGCCTCGCTACTCTTCCGCCAGACTCTGGGATCTTGATTTCCAAATGAAATGCAAAATTTACTTTCATCTGAAAACAACATCTTTACTACTGAGCAACAATCCAGTTCTTTTTCTCCTTGACCCAGGTAAGACGCTTCTAGCATTGTTTATTGGTAATGAGTGGTTTGACACAAGGAATGCAACACTTGTACCATGTCCTGGATACATCTTTGGGGTGGCTCTTGAAGCAATGACTCAGCACATTAGGGAAGGTCCCCTCTAGATATAGATATCTATTTTCTCTTGATGAACCTCGTGCTAGAGAGGAAACGTGTTGAGTGTGTCATCTGTTCACACACTCTACATGCACTTAATAGCCCTCTGTGTCTGAACACATAGTGGTTGGTGACTAGTTCATGCAACATAATGTGAAACACATACTACGAGAATGTAACACAAGCATGTAATACTCTATGGATGACTAATTAAATCCACAAAAAATTTTGGACACTTTTTTGTATTGTTATATACCATCGAAATCTAACAAAAAACACATAACACTCATTGGATGAGTTATTGATTCCAGAAAAATTTTGTATACTTTTTTGGAGTGTTATATACCACTGAAATGTAACACTCTAAGCTGAGGCCCCTCATGTGTGGTGCCTATTGCAGTATGGCTCAAAGACTGGCAGGCCTGCACTTTTAGTCAACTAACTAACTAGTGTTAGTATCCTTACATTTTTCTAACATGAGCGCCCTACCAAGCTGATATTTGTGCCACCTCAATCTGGCTGGGAAAAAAAATTGAGCTTTTGCATCAGGTATCAAGGCTTCCAGCAAAGAAGGCTTACACCGCTGCTTTAGCCACCACGTCTAAATTGAAATTTCAATTGCAAGCTGTAAATGCTGTCCCAGATACTGATACCTCCCGGATGGCCCATGGTTGACTGCTTCTATGCCATTATAAAAGGTTCTACTGTGGGTCAAATGAACAGTCAACTACCTGTATTACTTTCCTTATATTTTTCTACCAATAGAACTGTATGAAACTGATGTTTGTGCCATCTGAGTGTGGTTGGAATAAAAAAAAAATGGAGGTGTTGCATGAGGTATCAGGTCTTCCAGCTAAGAAGGCTTCTACCACTCCTGTAACCATTAGGCGCTCATTGAAACTTCAATTCCAAGATGTAAAAGCTGAACCAGGCCCTGATGCCTCATGCATGGCGCATGGCTGACTGCTGCTGTGCCATTTACAAAATTCTACTGTGAGTCAAATGATGCCACGTTTCCTGGTGTCTGCCCCTAGTTTTAGCTGCTTGCATCTGCATGGCCATTTAGGAGTTAAACATGTTTATGGTTTCTTGTGCTATGGAAGGCGTTAAGAATTCCTTCTTTAAACTCTGCTGAGTTTGCCATGGGCTCCAGCGTCAGCTGAGGTTTATTGAGACTACTCCCTTTTATTATTTAACCCCTTCCCGACCCATGACGCCACGTAGGCGTCATGAAAGTCGGTGCCAATCCGACCCATGACGCCTATGTGGCGTCATGGAAAGATCGCGTCCCTGCAGATCGGGTGAAAGGGTTAACTCCCATTTCACCCGATCTGCAGGGACAGGGGGATTGGTAGTTTAGCCCAGGGGGGTGGCTTCACCCCCCCGTGGCTACGATCGCTCTGATTGGCTGTTGAAAGTGAAACTGCCAATCAGAGCGATTTGTAATATTTCACCTATTAAAACTGGTGAGATATTACAATCCAGCCATGGCCGATGCTGCAATATCATCGGCCATGGCTGGAAACACTAATGTGCCCCCACCCCACCGATCGCCCCCCCAGCCCTCCGATCTGTCCGGTACACTGCTCCGGCTCCCCTCCGTCCTGTGCTCCGCTCCCCCCGTGCTCTTGTCCGCTCCCCCCATGCTCCAATCACCCCTCCATGCTCCAATCACCCCCCTTGCACTCTGATCCACCCCCCCGTGCTCCGTTCCACCCCCCCGTGCTCTGTTCAACCCCCCCGTGCTCCGTTCCACCCCCCCATGCTCCGTTCCACCCCCCGCGCTCCGATCCACCCCCCATGCACCGATCCCCCCCCCTGTGCTCCCCCGCACCCCATCATACTTACCGATCCTGCCGGGGTCCGTCCATCTTCTCCCTGGGCGCCACCATCTTCCAAAATGGCGGGCGCATGCGCAGTGCGCCCGCCGAATCTACCGGCCGGCAGATTCGTTCCAAAGTGCATTTTGATCAGTGAGATATAATCTATCACAGTGATCAAAATAAAAAAAATAATAAATGACCCCCCCCCCTTTGTCACCCCCATAGGTAGGGACAATAAAAAAATAAAGAATTTTTTTTTTCCACTAATGTTAGAATAGGGTTAGGGTTAGGGTTAGGATTAGGGCTAGGGCTAGGGCTAGGGTTAGGGTTAGGGTTTCGGTATGTGCACACGTATTCTGGTCCTCTGCGGATTTTTCGGCAGTGGATTTGATAAATCCGCAGTGCTAAACCGCTGCGGATTTATCGCGGATTTACCGCGTTTTTTCTGCGCATTTCACTGCGGTTTTACAACTGTGATTTTCTATTGGAGCAGTTGTAAAACCGTTGCGGAATCTGCAGAAAGAAGTGACATGCTGCGGAATGTAAACCGCTGCGTTTCCGTGCAGTTTTTCTGCAGCATGTGTACAGCGATTTTTGTTTCCCATAGCTTTACATTGAACTGTAAACTCATGGGAAACTGCTGCGGATCCGTTTTCCGCAGCGTGTGCACATACCTTTAGAATTAGGCTATGTGCACACGGTGCGTATTTGGCTGCGGATCCACAGCGGATTGGCCGCTGCGGATTCGCAGCAGTGTTCCATCAGGTTTACAGTTCCATGTAAACCTATGGAAAACCAAATCCGCTGTGCCCATGGTGCGGAAAATACCGTGCGGAAACGCTGCGTTGTATTTTCCGCAGCATGTCAATTCTTTGTGCGGATTCCGCAGCGTTTTACACCTGTTCCTCAATAGGAATCCGCAGGTGAAATCTGCACAAAAAACACTGGAAATCCGCGGAAAATCCGCAGGTAAAACGCACTGCCTTTTACCCGCGGATTTTTCAAAAATGATGCTGAAAAATCTCACACAAATCCGCAACGTGGGCACATAGCCTTAGGGTTAGGGTTGGAATTAGGGTTGTGGTTAGGGTTGTGATTAGGGTTAGGGGTGTGTTGGGATTAGGCTTAGGGGTGTGGGGGGGTTAGTGTTGGAGGTAGAATTGAGGGGTTACCACTGTTTAGGCACATCAGGGGTCTCCAAACGCAACATGGCGCCACCATTGATTCCAGCCAATCTTGTATTCAAAAAGTCAAATGGTGCTCCCTCAATTCCAAGCCCCGACGTGTGCCCAAACAGTGGTTTAAACCCACATATGGGGTACCAGCATACTCAGGACAAACTGCGCAACAATTACTGGGGTCCAATTTCTCCTGTTACCCTTGTGAAAATAAAAAAATGCTTGCTAAAACATCATTTTTGAGGAAAGAAAAATGATTTTTTATTTTCACGGCTCTGCGTTGTAAACGTCTGTGAAGCACTTGGGGGTTCAAAGTGCTCACCACATATCTAGATAAGTTCCTTGGGGGATCTAGTTTCTAAAATGGGGTCACTTGTGGGGGGTTTCTACTGTTTAGGCACACCAGGGGCTCTGCAAACGCAACGTGACGCCCGCAGACCATTCCATCAAAGTCTGCATTTCAAAAGTCACTACTTCCCTTCTGAGCCCCGACGTGTGCCCAAACAGTGATTTACCCCCACACATGGGGTATCAGCGTACTCAGGAGAAACTGGACAACAACTTTTGGGGTCCAATTTCTCCTGTAACTCTTGGGAAAATAAAAAATTCTGGGCTAAATAATTATTTTTGAGGAAAGAAAACGTATTTATTATTTTTACGGCTCTGCATTATAAACTTCTATGAAGCACTTGGGGGTTCAAAGTGCTCACCACACATCTAGATAAGTTCCTTTGGGGGTCTAGTTTCCAAAATGGGGTCACTTGTGGGGGGTTTCTACTGTTTAGCCACATCAGGGGCTCTGCAAACGCAACATGACGCCCACAGAGCATTCCATCAAAGTCTGCATTTCAAAACGTCACTACTTCACTTCCGAGCCCCGGCATGTGCCCAAACAGTGGTTTACCCCCACATATGGGGTATCAGCGTACTCAGGAGAAACTGGACAACAACATTTGGGGTCAAATTTCTCCTGTTAGCCTTGGGAAAATAAAAAATTGCAGGCTTAAATATCATTTTTGAGAAAATAATTTTTTTATTTATTTTCATGGCTCTGCATTATAAACTTCTGTGAAGCACTTGGGGGTTCAAAGTCCTCACCACACATCTAGATTAGTTCCTTTGGGGGTCTAGTTTCCAAAATGGGGTCATTTGTGGGGGATCTCCAATGTTTAGGCACACAGGGGCTCTCCAAACGCGACATGGTGTCCGCTAACAATTGGAGCTAATTTTCCATTTAAAAAGTCAAATGGCGCGCCTTCCCTTCCGAGCCCTGCTGTGTGCCCAAACAGTGGTTTACCCCCACATATGAGGTATCGGCGTACTCGGGAGAAATTGCCCAACAAATTTTATGATCCATTTTATCCTATTGCCCATGTGAAAATGAAAAAATTGAGGCGAAAAAATTTTTTTGTGAAAAAAAAGTACTTTTTCATTTTTACAGATCAATTTGTGAAGCACCTGAGGGTTTAAAGTGCTCACTAGGCATCTAAATAAGTTCCTTGGGGGGTCTAGTTTCCAAAATGGGGTCACTTGTGGGGGTGCGCCAAAGTTTAGGCACACAGGGGCTCTTCAAACGCGACATGGTGTCCGCTAACGATGGAGATAATTTTTCATTCAAAAAGTCAAATGGTGCTCCTTCCCTTCCGAGCTTTACCATGTGCCCAAACAGTGGTTTACCCCCACATGTGAGGTATTGGTGTACTCAGGAGAAATTGCCCAACAAATTTTAGGATCCATTTTATCCTGTTGCCCATGCGAAAATGAAAAAATTGAGGCTAAAATAATTTTTTTGTGAAAAAAAGTACTTTTTCATTATTACGGATCAATTTGTGAAGCACCTGGGGGTTCAAAGTGCTCACTATGCATCTAGATAAGTGGGGCGTCTAGTTTCCAAAATGGGGTCACTTGTGGGGGAGCTCCAATTTTTAGGCATGCGGGGGCTCTCCAAACGTGACATGGTGTCCGCTAAAGAGTGGAGCCAATTTTTCATTCAAAAAGTCAAATGGCGCTCCTTCCCTTCCAAGCCCTGCCGTGCGCCCAAACATTGGTTTACCCCCACATATGAGGTATCAGCGTACTCAGGACAAATTGGACAACAACTTTTGTGGTTCAGTTTTTCCTTTTACCATTGGGAAAATAAAAAAATTGTTGCTAAAAGGTAATTTTTGTGACTAAAAAGTTAAATGTTCATTTTTTCCTTCCATGTTGCTTCTGCTGCTGTGAAGTACCTGAAGGGTTAATAAACTTCTTGAATGAGGTTTTGAGTACCTCGAGCGGTGCATTTTTTAGAATGGTGTCACTTTTGGGTATTTTCAGCCATATAGACCCCTCAAACTGACTTCAAATGTGAGGTGGTCCCTAAAAAAAATGGTTTTGTAAATTTCGTTGTAAAAATGAGAAATCGCTGGTCAAATTTTAACCCTTATAACTTCCTAGCAAAAAAAAATTTTGTTTCCAAAATTGTGCTGATGTAAAGTATACATGTGGGAAATGTTATTTATTAACTATTTTTTGTCACATAACTCTCTGGTTTAACAGAATACAAATTCAAAATGTGAAAATTGCGAAATTTTCAAAATTTTCGCCAAATTTCCGTTTTTATCACAAATAAACGCAGAATTTATTGACCTAAATTTACCACTATCATGAAGCCCAATATGTCACGAAAAAACAATCTCAGAACCGCTAGGATCCGTTGAAGCGTTCCTGAGTTATTACCTCATAAAGGGACACTGGTCAGAATTGCAAAAAACGGCAAGGTCTTTAAGGTCAAAATAGGCTGGGTCATGAAGGGGTTAAAAATACTCTCCTAGCTTCCTCCCATCCCAGCTATAGAGTTTCTCTCCTACTTCTCTGGAGAAGGTGTTCCTGGAGAGGCTGTCTGTCTCATTCCCTGTGTTGTCTCATCATAGCAGTAAGACTAATGTTTTGCAGTCTTTTATACTATCCAGGGAAAAGGCGCATGGAACAGGGGGTGCAGGATTCAGCATTAGGTGTGTGTTGAGGGGTTACCATATTCTCTCTTGTTATTGTCAGGGCTCCTCTTTACACTGCAAAGCAGGCATCTCTCTGCCCTGGCATGACAGGTAACATGTAATGGCACAGCATATCATCAAGTGGCAAGTTGTCAATTTCAATTGTTAATTTATCTTATACACTCCAATATGAATAATAGAACAATAGCATAAAATGGATCCTCAAAGGTCTCTGAAACTCTGTGTAGAAGTTAGGGTTGAGCGAAACGGGTCGAACATTTTCAAAAGTCGCCGACTTTTGGCTAAGTCGGGGTTTCATGAAACCCGATCCGACCCCTGTGCGGGGTCGGCCATGCGGTACGCGACTTTCGCGCCAAAGTCGCGTTTCAATGACGCGAAAAGCGCCATTTCTCAGCCAATGAAGGTAAACGCAGAGTGTGGGCAGCGTGATGACATAGGTCCTGGTCCCCACCATCTTAGAGAAGGGCATTGCAGTGATTGGCTTGCTGTCTGCAACGTCACAGGGGCTATAAAGAGGCGTTCCCGCCGACCGCCATCTTACTGCTGCTGATCTGAGCTTAGGGAGAGGTTGCTGCCGCTTTGTCAGAAGCAGGGATAGCGTTAGGCAGGGTCCATTAACCACAAAACCGCTTGTGCTGCAGCGATTTGCACTGTCCAACACCACCCTCGGTGTGCAGGGACAGTGGAAGTTTTTTTTTTTTTTTTTTCCCCTCAGCGCTGTAGCTCATTGGGCTGCCCTAGAAGGCTCCCTGATAGCTGCATTGCTGTGTGTACGCCGCTGTGCAAACCAACTGCTTTTTTCAAAGCACAAATCCTCTTGTTCCTTCCTTTCTGCACAGCTATCTTTTTTGTTTGTCCACACTTTTTATTTCATTTGTGCATCAGTCCACTCCTTATTGCTGCCTGCCATACCTGGCTGAGATTACTGCAGGCAGGGAGATAGTAGCTGCCTGCCATACCTGGCTGAGATTACTGCAGGCAGGGAGATAGTAATTGTAGGACATTCCCTGTTTTTTTTTTTTTTTTTTTTTTGGTGGGAGATTAAGATTGGCAATTTGGCATTTCTGCTAGAGTGCCATCCCTGTGTGTGCCATCTCTCTCACATAGTGGGCCATAGAAAGCCTTTTCATTTTTCTGTATTTTTTTTTGTGGGGTGTATAAATTCTCCCTGATAAAAATACAGTGGGAGATTAATATTGGCCTTTGGGCTTGTGTGCCAGTCCTGAGTGTGCCATCTCTCTCACAAATAGTGGGCCATAGAAAGCCTATTTTATTTTTTTTTGGGTTTTATAAATTCTCCCTGAAAAAAAGGGAGATTAATATTGGCCTCTGGGCTTCTGTGCCAGTCCTGAGCGTGCCATCTGTGCCAGTCCTGAGCGTCCCATCTCTCTCACAAATAGTGGGCCATAGAAAGCCTATTTAATTTTTTTTTTGGTTTTATAAATTTTCCCTGAAAAAAGGGAGATTAATATTGGCCTCTGGGCTTGTGTGCCAGTTGTGAGCGTGCCATCTGTGCCAGTCCTGAGCGTGCCATCTCTCTCACAAATAGTGGGCCATAGAAAGCCTATTTAATTTTTTTTTTGGTTTTATAAATTTTCCCTGAAAAAAGGGAGATTAATATTGGCCTCTGGGCTTGTGTGCCAGTTGTGAGCGTGCCATCTGTGCCAGTCCTGAGCGTGCCATCTCTCTCACAAATAGTGGGCCATAGAAAGCCTATTTAAATATTTTTTTGGTTTTATAAATTCTCCCAGAAAAAAAGGGAGATTAATATTGGCCTCTGGGCTTCTGTGCCAGTCCTGAGCGTGCCATCTGTGCCAGTCCTGAGCGTCCCATCTCTCTCACAAATAGTGGGCCATAGAAAGCCTATTTAATTTTTTTTTTGGTTTTATAAATTTTCCCTGAAAAAAGGGAGATTAATATTGGCCTCTGGGCTTGTGTGCCAGTTGTGAGCGTGCCATCTGTGCCAGTCCTGAGCGTGCCATCTCTCTCACAAATAGTGGGCCATAGAAAGCCTATTTAAATTTTTTTTTGGTTTTATAAATTTTCCCTGAAAAAAGGGAGATTAATATTGGCCTCTGGGCTTGTGTGCCAGTTGTGAGCGTGCCATCTGTGCCAGTCCTGAGCGTGCCATCTCTCTCACAAATAGTGGGCCATAGAAAGCCTATTTAAATATTTTTTTGGTTTTATAAATTCTCCCAGAAAAAAAGGGAGATTAATATTGGCCTCTGGGCTTCTGTGCCAGTCCTGAGCGTGCCATCTGTGCCAGTCCTGAGCGTCCCATCTCTCTCACAAATAGTGGGCCATAGAAAGCCTATTTAATTTTTTTTTTGGTTTTATAAATTTTCCCTGAAAAAAGGGAGATTAATATTGGCCTCTGGGCTTGTGTGCCAGTTGTGAGCGTGCCATCTGTGCCAGTCCTGAGCGTGCCATCTCTCTCACAAATAGTGGGCCATAGAAAGCCTATTTAATTTTTTTTTTGGTTTTATAAATTTTCCCTGAAAAAAGGGAGATTAATATTGGCCTCTGGGCTTGTGTGCCAGTTGTGAGCGTGCCATCTGTGCCAGTCCTGAGCGTGCCATCTCTCTCACAAATAGTGGGCCATAGAAAGCCTATTTAAATATTTTTTTGGTTTTATAAATTCTCCCAGAAAAAAAGGGAGATTAATATTGGCCTCTGGGCTTCTGTGCCAGTCCTGAGTGTGCCATCTGTGCCAGTCCTGAGCGTCCCATCTCTCTCACAAATAGTGGGCCATAGAAAGCCTATTTTTTTTTGGGGGGGGGTTTTAGAAATTCTCCCTGGAAAAAAAAAGGGAGATTAATATTGCCCTTTGGGCTTGTGTGCCAGTACTAAGCGTTCCATCTCTCTCTCTCTCTCTTAGTCAGTGGGCCATAGAACGCCTATTTTTGGTTTTATTTGTTTTCTAAATTCTCCCTGAAAAAATCATTTTATTTTATTTGGTTTCTAAATTCTTCCTGATAAAATCATATTTTTTTTATTATTTTTTTTTCTAAAGTCTCCCTGAAAAAAAAAAAAAAAAAAAAAAAACAGTGGGAGATTAATATTGGCCTTTCTGCTTGTGTGCCAGTCTTGACTCCTGGGTGTGCCATCTCTCTCTCTCTCTCTCTCTCTCTCTCTCTCTCCAATTGTGGTCCATAGAAAGCCTATATTTTTTTTCCTTGATTTGGGTTCCAAAATCTACCAGAGAAAATAACTCCATCAATCATTGGTAGAAAAATATTGGCCTCTGGGCTTGTGTGCCACTCCTGATTCCTGTGTGCGTCATCTCTCAGTCAGTGGGCCATAGAACGCCTATTTTTGGTTTTATTTGTTTTCTAAATTCTCCCTGAAAAAATCATTTTATTTTATTTGGTTTCTAAATTCTTCCTGATAAAATCATATTTTTTTTATTATTTTTTTTTCTAAAGTCTCCCTGAAAAAAAAAAAAAAAAAAAAAAAACAGTGGGAGATTAATATTGGCCTTTCTGCTTGTGTGCCAGTCTTGACTCCTGGGTGTGCCATCTCTCTCTCTCTCTCTCTCTCTCTCTCTCCAATTGTGGTCCATAGAAAGCCTATATTTTTTTTCCTTGATTTGGGTTCCAAAATCTACCAGAGAAAATAACTCCATCAATCATTGGTAGAAAAATATTGGCCTCTGGGCTTGTGTGCCACTCCTGATTCCTGTGTGCGTCATCTCTCAGTCAGTGGGCCATAGAACGCCTATTTTTGGTTTTATTTGTTTTCTAAATTCTCCCTGAAAAAATAATTTTATTTTATTTGGTTTCTAAATTCTTCCTGATAAAATCATATTTTTTTTATTTTTTTTTTTTCTAAAGTCTCCCTGAAAAAAAAAAAAAAAAAAAAAAAACAGTGGGAGATTAATATTGGCCTTTCTGCTTGTGTGCCAGTCTTGACTCCTGGGTGTGCCATCTCTCTCTCTCTCTCTCTCTCTCTCTCTCTCTCTCTCTCTCCAATTGTGGTCCATAGAAAGCCTATATTTTTTTTCCTTGATTTGGGTTCCAAAATCTACCAGAGAAAATAACTCCATCAATCATTGGTAGAAAAATATTGGCCTCTGGGCTTGTGTGCCACTCCTGATTCCTGTGTGCGTCATCTCTCACTCAGTGGCCCATAGAAAGCATATAGTTTGTTACATTTGTTTTCTAAATTCTCCCTGCAAAAATCAATTTTTTTTTTTGGGGGGGGTTTCTAAAGTGTTCCTGAAAAAAATAAAAATAAAAAACAAATAATAGTGTGACATTAATATTAACATTTGTGCTTCAGTGACAGTCCTGCGTGTGGGGCATCTCTCTAATTTGCAGCCACCAAAAAAAGAGTGTGTAACATTGTGCCTGATTTTCGCGGTGGTCTCACCAACCTGTAAAGGGGTAGCTAAATCATACTGAAGTTATAGCTCACCGTGTAAGTTGTGTGACTGCAACAAATAACGTTAGTTTGGTTACGTTTTTAAAACAATGAGGAAGTCTAGTGGAAGAGGTCGTGGCCGGGGGCGTTCATTGTCAGCTGGTAATGAGGGTAGTGGTAGTGGTGGAGCATCAGGTGGTCGTGGGGAAAAAAATATTGCACCTAAGTCTGGAGCTGTGGAGCCAGGTTCGTCGTCCGGCTACACAAGGCCTCGAACGCTCCCTTTTCTGGGATTAGGAAAACCGCTTTTAAAGCCGGAGCAGCAAGAGCAAGTTTTGGCTTATCTTGCTGACTCAGCCTCTAGCTCTTTTGCCTCCTCTCGTGAAACTGGTAAAAGTAAAAGCAGCGCGTCGTTAGTGGATGTTCACGGTCAGGGACAAGTCACTTCCTTGTCCTCTTCAGCAAAAACAACAACAGAGAAGAATGCAGCAGGCGACACAACGGGTTACTCCATGGAGCTCTTTACACATACCGTCCCTGGCTTAGAAAGTGAAGCAGTTAACAGTCCATGCCCATTACAAATTGAATCTGACATGGAGTGCACTGACGCACAGCCACAGCCAGACTACTATGCTGGTCCTTTGACTCAGACCACAACATTGCCCTCGCAGGGTGCTGATCAAGAATCAGACCCTGATGAGACTATGTTGCCCCATCACGAACGCTATACCACCGAACGACACGGTGACACAGACGAAGTTGCGCAGGAGGTACAAGAAGAGTTATTAGATGACCCAGTTCTTGACCCCGATTGGCAGCCATTGGGGGAACAGGGTGCAGGCGGCAGCAGTTCTGAAGCAGAGGAGGAGGAGGGGCCGCAGCAGGCATCAACATCGCCACAGGTTCCATCTGCCGGGCCCGTATCTTGCCCAAAACGCGTGGCAAAGCCAAAACCTGGTGGAGGACAGCGTGGCCATCCGGTTAAAGCTCAGTCTGCAATGCCTGAAAAGGTATCCGATGCTAGAAAGAGTGCAGTCTGGCATTTTTTTAAACAACATCCAATTGATCAGCGCAAAGTCATCTGTCAAAAATGTTCTACTTCCTTAAGCAGAGGTCAGAATCTGAAAAGTCTCAATACTAGTTGCATGCATAGACATTTAACCACCATGCATTTGAAAGCTTGGACTAACTACCAAACGTCCCTTAAGGTTGTTGCACCCTCGGCCAATGAAGCTAGTCATCAACGCAACATCCCTTCCGGCAGTGTAGGACCACCATTTAGCGCACCACCTGCTGTATCTGTGCAGGTATCTTTGCCAGGCCAAAGCAGTCAGGGTCAGGGAATCACCAGTTTCGTAGTAGGAAACACTGCATCTAGGGCACCGGCGGCAACAATACCATCTCCCACCGTCTCTCAGTCTGCCATGTCCACCGGCACCCCCGCTAGTTCCACGATCTCCATCTCTCCAGTCCAGCTCACCCTACATGAGACTATGGTTAAAAAAAGGAAGTACTTAGCCTCGCATCCGCGTACACAGGGTTTGAACGCCCACATAGCTAGACTAATCTCGTTAGAGATGATGCCCTACCGGTTAGTTGAAAGCGAAGCTTTCAAAGACCTGATGGACTACGCTGTACCACGCTACGAGCTACCCAGTCGACACTTTTTTTCCAGAAAAGCCATCCCAGCCCTCCACCAGCATGTTAAAGAGCGCATCGTCCATGCACTCAGGCAATCTGTGAGCACAAAGGTGCACCTGACAACAGATGCATGGACCAGTAGGCATGGCCAGGGACGTTACGTGTCCATCACGGCACACTGGGTAAATGTGGTGGATTCAGGGTCCACAGGGGACAGCAAGTTTGGGACAGTTCTGCCTAGCCCACGGTCTAGTAAACAGTTGTCTGTAGCCGTTCGCACCCCCTCCTCCTCCTCCTCCTCCTCGTCCTCCTGCAGAAGCAAGAGCTCGTCCACAGACCGCAGTCGCACAAACACTCCATCCGCACCTGCCACTGTTGCACACCAGGTCTCCCATTATGGGGCAGCTACTGGCATACGTCAGCAGGCTGTATTGGCTATGAAGTGTTTGGGCGACAATAGACACACCGCGGAAGTTCTGTCCGAGTTCTTGCAGCAAGAAACGCAGTCGTGGCTGGGCACTGTAGATCTTGAGGCAGGCAAGGTAGTGAGTGATAACGGAAGGAATTTCATGGCTGCCATCTCCCTTTCCCAACTGAAACACATTCCTTGCCTGGCTCACACCTTAAACCTGGTGGTGCAGTGCTTCCTGAAAAGTTATCCGGGGTTATCCGACCTGCTCCTCAAAGTGCGTGGACTTTGCGCACATATCCGCCGTTCGCCTGTACACTCCAGCCGTATGCAGACCTATCAGCGTTCTTTGAACCTTCCCCAGCATCGCCTAATCATAGACGTTGCAACAAGGTGGAACTCAACACTGCACATGCTTCAGAGACTGTGCGAACAGAGGCGGGCTGTTATGTTTTTGTGGGAGGATACACATACACGGGCAGGCAGTAGGATGGCAGACATGGAGTTGTCAGGTGTGCAGTGGTCGAAGATTCAAGACATGTGTCAAGTCCTTCAGTGTTTTGAGGAATGCACACGGCTGGTTAGTGCAGACAACGCCATAATAAGCATGAGCATCCCCCTAATGCGTCTGCTGATGCAAAGTTTGACGCACATAAAGGATCAGGCGTCTGCACCAGAGGAAGAGGAAAGCCTTGATGACAGTCAGCGATTGTCTGGTCAGGGCAGTGTACATGACGAGGTACCGGGCGAAGAGGAGGTGGAGGATGAGGAGGATGATGGGGATGAGTATATTTTTAATGAGGAAGCTTTCCCGGGGGCACGGGAAATTGGTGGCGTGGCAAGGCCGGGTTCTGGTTTTTTGAGGGACACAAGTGACGTAGATTTGCCTGCAACTGCCCCTCAACCAAGCACAACCGCAGATTTGACAATGGGAACTTTGGCCCACATGGCGGATTATGCCTTGCGTATCCTCAAAAGGGACACACGCATTACAAAAATGATGAACGATGACGATTACTGGTTGGCCTGCCTCCTTGATCCTCGCTATAAAGGCAAATTGCAAAATATTATGCCACATGAGAACTTGGAACTAATATTAGCAACAAAACAATCAACTCTTGTTGACTGTTTGCTTCTGGCATTCCCTGCACACAGCGCCCGTGATCGTTCTCACACGAGCTCCAGGGGCCAGCAGACCAGAGGTGTTAGAGGGGCAGAAATCAGAAGTGGCGTTGGCCAGAGGGGTTTTCTGACCAGGTTGTGGAGTGATTTTTCTATGACCGCAGACAGGACAGGTACTGCAGCATCAATTCAAAGTGACAGGAGACAACATTTGTCCAGTATGGTTACAAACTATTTTTCATCCCTTATCGACGTTCTCCCTCAACCGTCATTCCCATTTGATTACTGGGCATCCAAATTAGACACCTGGCCAGAATTGGCAGAATATGCATTGCAGGAGCTTGCTTGCCCGGCAGCTAGTGTCCTATCAGAAAGAGTATTCAGTGCTGCAGGTTCAATACTAACAGAAAAAAGGACTCGTCTGGCTACCCAAAATGTAGATGATCTAACCTTCATTAAAATGAACCACAACTGGATTTCAAAATCTTTTGCCCCACCCTGCCCGGCTGACACCTAGCTTTCCTATGAAAAGGTCTTGCCTGTGGACTATTCTGAATGACTTTTCCAATCTCGTAATTTTCTTCACCTGATTGTCCAGCATACGACATGTTTCCACCTCACGAAATGGCCAAACTCCCCACACGGGGTCGTGCTATCGCCACTTTGCGCTTGGACCCTTGAGAGTGCTGTTTGTCTGAAGAGGTGGGTGTGGCCGCTTTTGGTCGACGGCACTGCCACTGGGTCCCTCATAGTACAATAAAGTGTCTCTGGCGGTGGTGGTGCGCACCCAACGTCAGACTCACCGTTGTAATATGAGGGGCCCTGTGCCTGTACCGCCGGCCACAAGCCAGTTCCCCCCCCCCCAGCTCAAACAGTGCTCTACCACTAGCAAAATTATCTCTCACAGCTTCACCAATGTGTAGTCTAGGCGCTGACATCCTTCAATGCCTGGCACTGACAATACCATTGTTTTGACATTTTTGTTATGTTAGGCCTTCGAAGCCTGTCTGCGGTCACTCCTTCCACTAGACTTCCACTGACCATACACTGCTGCCCATGTACCCCTGGAACCAATTTAAAGTGCCTACAGCCAGCCCAATTTTGTTATGTTAGGCCTTCGAAGACTGTCTGCCGTCACTCCTTCCACTAGACTTCCACTGACCATACACTGCTGCCCATGTACCCCTGGAACCAATTTAAAGTGCCTACAGCCAGCCCAATTTTGTTATGTTAGGCCTTGGAAGCCTGTCTGCGGTCACTCCTTCCACTAGACTTCCACTGACCAGACCACTGCTGCCCATGTACCCCTGGAACCAATTTAAAGTGCCTACAGCCAGCCCAATTTTGTTATGTTAGGCCTTGGAAGCCTGTCTGCGGTCACTCCTTCCACTAGACTTCCACTGACCAGACCACTGCTGCCCGTGTACCCCTGGAACCAATTTAAAATTGCCTACAGCCATGTGTTAATATTTTAGGCCTTCGATGCCTGTCTGTGGTCACTCCTTCCACTAGGCCTCCACTGACCACACCACTGCTGCCCGTGTACCCCTGGAACCAATTTAAAATTGCCTACAGCCATGTGTGATTATTTTAGGCCTTCGATGCCTGTCTGCGGTCACTCCTTCCACTAGGCCTCCACTGACCACACCACTGCTGCCCGTGTAACCCTGGAACCAATTTAAAATTGCCTACAGCCATGTGTTATTATTTTAGGCCTTCGATGCCTGTCTGCGGTCACTCCTTCCACTAGGCCTCCACTGACCACACCACTGCTGCCCGTGTACCCCTGGAACCAATTTAAAATTGCCTACAGCCAGCCCAATTTTTTTATTTTAGGCCTTCGATGCCTGTCTGCGGTCCATTCTTTCAACTACTACTACACTGACCAGGGCACTGCTGCCCAAGTACCCCTGGAACCAATTTAAAATTGCCTACAGCCATGTGTTAATATTTTAGGCCTTCGATGCCTGTCTGTGGTCACTCCTTCCACTAGGCCTCCACTGACCACACCACTGCTGCCCGTGTACCCCTGGAACCAATTTAAAATTGCCTACAGCCATGTGTGATTATTTTAGGCCTTCGATGCCTGTCTGCGGTCACTCCTTCCACTAGGCCTCCACTGACCACACCACTGCTGCCCGTGTACCCCTGGAACCAATTTAAAATTGCCTACAGCCAGCCCAATTTTTTTATTTTAGGCCTTCGATGCCTGTCTGCGGTCCATTCTTTCAACTACTACTACACTGACCAGGGCACTGCTGCCCAAGTACCCCTGGAACCAATTTAAAATTGCCTACAGCCATGTGTTAATATTTTAGGCCTTCGATGCCTGTCTGTGGTCACTCCTTCCACTAGGCCTCCACTGACCACACCACTGCTGCCCGTGTACCCCTGGAACCAATTTAAAATTGCCTACAGCCATGTGTGATTATTTTAGGCCTTCGATGCCTGTCTGCGGTCACTCCTTCCACTAGGCCTCCACTGACCACACCACTGCTGCCCGTGTAACCCTGGAACCAATTTAAAATTGCCTACAGCCATGTGTTATTATTTTAGGCCTTCGATGCCTGTCTGCGGTCACTCCTTCCACTAGGCCTCCACTGACCACACCACTGCTGCCCGTGTACCCCTGGAACCAATTTAAAATTGCCTACAGCCAGCCCAATTTTTTTATTTTAGGCCTTCGATGCCTGTCTGCGGTCCATTCTTTCAACTACTACTACACTGACCAGGGCACTGCTGCCCAAGTACCCCTGGAACCAATTTAAAATTGCCTACAGCCATGTGTTAATATTTTAGGCCTTCGATGCCTGTCTGTGGTCACTCCTTCCACTAGGCCTCCACTGACCACACCACTGCTGCCCGTGTACCCCTGGAACCAATTTAAAATTGCCTACAGCCATGTGTGATTATTTTAGGCCTTCGATGCCTGTCTGCGGTCCCTCCTTCCACTAGGCCTCCACTGACCTGTCTACTGCGGCCCGTGTACCCCTTGAACCAACCTAATAAAATATTTAAAAAATTAATTTGATTATAAAAAATAAGATCGTGTTGAGATCTCAAATGCAGACATTTTAACAATCAAAACAAACACACAACAAATATCTGGAACTGTACTACAAAGGTCCAACAGCTACAATTTCTTTCTCCTGCAAGAAGTTAACTGAAAGTTTTTTGGAGTTGTTAACACAGATATGGCATCCACCGAGTGTTGTCCTGTCGCGTCTCCTTTAAATTATTTCCAATAAGATGTTAAACTATTAATTTAATAAAATCAATAATTAAAAAAATTATTGAGTAAGTCAAAAGCACATTGCAAATAAACATTAATTACAAATCAAGAAGCATGGCGCGTCCGAGGGTGAGTAGATACCGAATAAGAATATAATCACCCTCGGACGCGCAATGCTTATTTACAACAGCCTTCCTTCCTAAGAATCAGCCCTTCCGTGGTGTAGAGAGAGGTTGTTGTTACACTCCAAGGTGTTCCCCAGGTTGCCTTTCCTGAGCTTCGATCTTCCGGCTCTCGTTTAGTAGCTGTTGGAAACTACGCTGCATTAGGCCTACTAATTGTGTATGGGTGAAACAGTGGCGCATCTGCGGTCCCTCCTTCCACTAGGCCTCCACTGACCTGTCTACTGCGGCCCGTGTACCCCTTGAACCAACCTAATAAAATATTTAAAAAATTAATTTGATTATAAAAAATAAGATCGTGTTGAGATCTCAAATGCAGACATTTTAACAATCAAAACAAACACACAACAAATATCTGGAACTGTACTACAAAGGTCCAACAGCTACAATTTCTTTCTCCTGCAAGAAGTTAACTGAAAGTTTTTTGGAGTTGTTAACACAGATATGGCATCCACCGAGTGTTGTCCTGTCGCGTCTCCTTTAAATTATTTCCAATAAGATGTTAAACTATTAATTTAATAAAATCAATAATTAAAAAAATAATTGAGTAAGTCAAAAGCACATTGCAAATAAACATTAATTACAAATCAAGAAGCATGGCGCGTCCGAGGGTGAGTAGATACCGAATAAGAATATAATCACCCTCGGGCGCGCAATGCTTATTTACAACAGCCTTCCTTCCTAAGAATCAGCCCTTCCGTGGTGTAGAGAGAGGTTGTTGTTACACTCCAAGGTGTTCCCCAGGTTGCCTTTCCTGAGCTTCGATCTTCCGGCTCTCGTTTAGTAGCTGTTGGAAACTACGCTGCATTAGGCCTACTAATTGTGTATGGGTGAAACAGTGGCGCATCTGCGGTCCCTCCTTCCACTAGGCCTCCACTGACCTGTCTACTGCGGCCCGTGTACCCCTTGAACCAACCTAATAAAATATTTAAAAAATTAATTTGATTATAAAAAATAAGATCGTGTTGAGATCTCAAATGCAGACATTTTAACAATCAAAACAAACACACAACAAATATCTGGAACTGTACTACAAAGGTCCAACAGCTACAATTTCTTTCTCCTGCAAGAAGTTAACTGAAAGTTTTTTGGAGTTGTTAACACAGATATGGCATCCACCGAGTGTTGTCCTGTCGCGTCTCCTTTAAATTATTTCCAATAAGATGTTAAACTATTAATTTAATAAAATCAATAATTAAAAAAATTATTGAGTAAGTCAAAAGCACATTGCAAATAAACATTAATTACAAATCAAGAAGCATGGCGCGTCCGAGGGTGAGTAGATACCGAATAAGAATATAATCACCCTCGGACGCGCAATGCTTATTTACAACAGCCTTCCTTCCTAAGAATCAGCCCTTCCGTGGTGTAGAGAGAGGTTGTTGTTACACTCCAAGGTGTTCCCCAGGTTGCCTTTCCTGAGCTTCGATCTTCCGGCTCTCGTTTAGTAGCTGTTGGAAACTACGCTGCATTAGGCCTACTAATTGTGTATGGGTGAAACAGTGGCGCATCTGCGGTCCCTCCTTCCACTAGGCCTCCACTGACCTGTCTACTGCGGCCCGTGTACCCCTTGAACCAACCTAATAAAATATTTAAAAAATTAATTTGATTATAAAAAATAAGATCGTGTTGAGATCTCAAATGCAGACATTTTAACAATCAAAACAAACACACAACAAATATCTGGAACTGTACTACAAAGGTCCAACAGCTACAATTTCTTTCTCCTGCAAGAAGTTAACTGAAAGTTTTTTGGAGTTGTTAACACAGATATGGCATCCACCGAGTGTTGTCCTGTCGCGTCTCCTTTAAATTATTTCCAATAAGATGTTAAACTATTAATTTAATAAAATCAATAATTAAAAAAATAATTGAGTAAGTCAAAAGCACATTGCAAATAAACATTAATTACAAATCAAGAAGCATGGCGCGTCCGAGGGTGAGTAGATACCGAATAAGAATATAATCACCCTCGGACGCGCAATGCTTATTTACAACAGCCTTCCTTCCTAAGAATCAGCCCTTCCGTGGTGTAGAGAGAGGTTGTTGTTACACTCCAAGGTGTTCCCCAGGTTGCCTTTCCTGAGCTTCGATCTTCCGGCTCTCGTTTAGTAGCTGTTGGAAACTACGCTGCATTAGGCCTACTAATTGTGTATGGGTGAAACAGTGGCGCATCTGCGGTCCCTCCTTCCACTAGGCCTCCACTGACCTGTCTACTGCGGCCCGTGTACCCCTTGAACCAACCTAATAAAATATTTAAAAAATTAATTTGATTATAAAAAATAAGATCGTGTTGAGATCTCAAATGCAGACATTTTAACAATCAAAACAAACACACAACAAATATCTGGAACTGTACTACAAAGGTCCAACAGCTACAATTTCTTTCTCCTGCAAGAAGTTAACTGAAAGTTTTTTGGAGTTGTTAACACAGATATGGCATCCACCGAGTGTTGTCCTGTCGCGTCTCCTTTAAATTATTTCCAATAAGATGTTAAACTATTAATTTAATAAAATCAATAATTAAAAAAATAATTGAGTAAGTCAAAAGCACATTGCAAATAAACATTAATTACAAATCAAGAAGCATGGCGCGTCCGAGGGTGAGTAGATACCGAATAAGAATATAATCACCCTCGGACGCGCAATGCTTATTTACAACAGCCTTCCTTCCTAAGAATCAGCCCTTCCGTGGTGTAGAGAGAGGTTGTTGTTACACTCCAAGGTGTTCCCCAGGTTGCCTTTCCTGAGCTTCGATCTTCATGCTCTCGTTTAGTAGGTGTCGGAAAGTAGGCTGCATTAGGCCTAAAAAATGGGGAATGGGGTGGAGAGAGATGGTGTGTTACACTCCAAGGTGTTCTCCAGGTTTCCTCGCCATTGCTTCGATCTTCCGACTCTCGTTTAGTAGTTGTAGAAAACTACACTGCATTAGGCCTACAAAATGGGTATCGGGTGGAGAGAGATGGTGTGTTACACTCCAAGGTGTTCCCCAGGTTGCCTTTCCTGAGCTTCTATCTTCAGGCTCTCATTAAATTGTGGTTAAATGGAACAACTGCATTTGGCGTACTAGTTGGTTTGGGGCCTACTATCGGTGTCTGCCACTCCTTGCTGTTCTCCTGGTTTCCTGTCCTGAAATTCCATTTTCAGCCTCTCGTTAAGTAGTTGTTAATGTTAGACTGCATTTGGCCTACTAGTTGGGTTGGGGCCTACTATCGGTGTCTGCCACTCCTTGCTGTTCTCCTCCACTGAACAAAGCTGTGCCGCCTGTTTACTACGGTTGCCAATTTTGAACTGCATTTCGACTACTTACTGATTTGGCCCTACTCTCTGTGTCAGCCTCTCATTCCAGTTGTCCTCCACTGCAATGCCCCCTGGTTATTCCTGTGTTACCAATTTTGAACTGCATTTAGCCCACTTTATTCTTTGGGCCTATATCTGTGTTTCCACTTCATCGTGCCCATTGCCCAGCCAGTGATAGATGAGTCTGCTGGTACATTGACCCATAACGCAACATTCCCCGTGCACGCTACACAACAACATTGTGACCCTGCTGAAAGTCAGGTTGCTCTTCCCGCATACCATACCACCTTACACGGGGACAAAGAGGAAGGTGCAGATGAAAGTGCAGGTTCCTTCATCAGGTGGGGGGAGGAATACTAGTTGGCGACGTCACTGGCACAGGGCCTCTCATAGTACGCAAAAGTGTTGCTGCCGGTGGGAGGCGCCCCCGCCGTGCAAACACACCGCTGTACTTTGAGGGGCCCTGTGCCAGTGCCAATGCCAACGAGTGGGCCCCCCCTGCTTGCTCAGGATCACAGCACTTGCAAAGTTGAAATACTTACCTCTCCCTGCTCCACTGCCGTGACGTGGTCCAGATTTACTGGGCCCACTAATTACTTGAACCAGCCCTACCCCCCACAACTTTAGCCAAATGACCCCCAATTTCAAATGCCTTCCAATTATTTTAAGGTAAATTACGCTTGACAAGCTTCATTAAGAAGAATGGATGGTTTTGACATTAAAATGGGCACTCTAGGTGTTTTCCTGGCCCCCACTCACTGCCGACTATGCTGCCCCATTGACTTGCATTGGGTTTCGTGTTTCGGTCGATCCCGACTTTACGTCATAATCGGCCGATTTCACTCGACCCGACTTTGGACATAGTCGGGTTTCGCAAAACCCGGCTCGACTCTAAAAAGGTCAAGGTCGCTCAACTCTAGTAGAAGTCATTAATATGAGCAAGAAATACTACAACTTGTAATTATAGTAAAGTGTGACAAACAGGATGAGGATTCCCTGCGCTGTGTGACATTTGTGTATAAGGACTGCTAACTACTGTCCAAATGGAACCCTGCGGAACTAACCAGAAGGAGTAGAGTTTCAGGAGGGACAAGTTTGGACAAGGTACCAGGTCAGGTGACCTTAATGACACAGTTCCATGGTATAAAAGGTCAGTGCACCAAAAAGGGAGCAGATTTGGCACCAATAAGATGGACGTTCAGGACATGTGTCGAGGAAGGTGAGGCCGGGGTGCCAGGCTGTAACAGAAGGATTGAATAGGCGTGTTGTGGCTCATCTGAAAGTAGAATCTAGATGGTACCAGACGATGTTGGTCAAGGCCCAAAAATCAAACCTATGCTTGTCAACATCAGGAGCCCAGATGACACCATTCAAGAGCCATGGCTCAGCTCTCATTTCACTCAGTATGAAAAGACATCCGTCGTTGGTCAAACACCAAAGATTTGTTGGAAAGCTTCACTTGGGGTTGACACCAGCGGGGGTGAACAAGAGGCGTGAGTGAACCATGCTGTTGCTTCCAGCCCGGACATATGGTACAGTGATTGGCCCGGGATAGTATACCAGACAGTAGGGTTGAGCGACCTTGACCTTTTTAGAGTCGAGTCGTGTTTCGCGAAACCCGACTATCTTAGAAGTCGAGTCGAGTGGAATCGGCCGATTATCGCGAAAAGTCGGGTATCGCCCGAAACACGAAACCCAATGCAAGTCAATGGGGGAGCATAGTCGGCAGTGAGTGGAGGCCAGGAAAACACCTACACTGCCCATTTTAATGGCAAAAACATCCATTCTTGTTACAGAAGCTTGTCAATCGTAATTTACCTTATAATAATTGGAAGGCATTTGAAATTGGGGGTCATTTGGCTAAAGTTGTGGGGGGTAGGGCTGGTTCAAGTAATTAGTGGGCCCAGGAAATCTGGAACACGTCACGGCAGTGGAGCAGGGAGAGGTAAGTATTTCAACTTTGCAAGTGCTGAGATCCTGAGCAAGCAGGGGGGGCCCACTCGTTGGCATTGGCACTGGCACAGGGCCCCTCAAAGTACAGCGGTGTGTTTGCACGGCGGGGGCGCCTCCCACCGGCAGCAACACTTTTGCGAACTATGAGAGGCCCTGTGCCAGTGACGTCGCCAACTAGTATTCCTCCCCCCACCTGATGAAGGAACCTGCACTTTCATCTGCACCTTCCTCTTTGTCCCCGTGTAAGGTGGTATGGTATGCGGGAAGAGGAACCTGACTTTCAGCAGGGTCACAATCTTGCTGTGTAGAGTGCACGGGGAATTTTGCGTTATGGGTCAATGTACCAGCAGACTCATCTATCACTGGCTGGGCAATGGGCAGGATGAGGAGGAAACACAGATATAGGCCCAAAGAATAAAGTGGGCTAAATGCAGTTCAAAATTGGTAACACAGGACTAACCAGGGGGCATTGCAGTGGAGGACAACTGGAATGAGAGGCTGACACAGAGAGTAGGCCCAAATCAGTAAGTAGTCGAAATGCAGTTCAAAATTGGCAACCGTAGTAAACAGGCGGCACAGCTTTGTTCAGTGGAGGAGAACAGCAAGGAGTGGCAGACACCGATAGTAGGCCCCAACCCAACTAGTAGGCCAAATGCAGTCTAACATTAACAACTACTTAACGAGAGCCTGAAAATGGAATTTCAGGACAGGAAACCAGGAGAACAGCAAGGAGCGGCAGACACTGTTAGTAGGCCCCAAACCAACTAGTATGCCAAATGCAGTTGTTCCATTTAACCACAATTTAACAAGAGCCTGAAGATAGAAGCTCAGGAAAGGCAACCTGGAGAACACCTTGGAGTGGAACACACCGTCTCTACACCCCATACCCAATTTGTAGGCCTAATGCAGTGTAGTTTCCAACAACTACTAAACGAGAGCATTAAGATCGAAGCAATGGCGAGGAAACCTGGGGAACACCTTGGAGTGGAACACACCATCTCTCTACACCCCATACCCAATTTGTAGGCCTAATGCAGTGTAGTTTTCTACAACTACTAAACGAGAGTCGGAAGACCGAAGCAATGTGGACGAAACCTGGGGAACACCTTGGAGTGTAACACACCATCTCTCTACACCCCATACCCAATTTGTAGGCCTAATGCAGTGTAGTTTTCTACAACTACTAAACGAGAGTCGGAAGACCGAAGCAATGTGGACGAAACCTGGGGACCACCTTGGAGTGGAACACACCATCTCTCTACACCCCATACCCAATTTGTAGGCCTAATGCAGCGTAGTTTCCAACAACTACTAAACGAGAGCATTAAGATCGAAGCAATGGCGAGGAAACTTGGGGAACACCTTGGAGTGGAACACACCATCTCTCTACACCCCATACCCAATTTGTAGGCCTAATGCAGCGTAGTTTCCAACAACTACTAAACGAGAGCATTAAGATCGAAGCAATGGCGAGGAAACCTGGGGAACACCTTGGAGTGGAATACACCATCTCTCTACACCCCATACCCATTTTGTAGGCCTAATGCAGTGTAGTTTCCAACAACTACTAAATGAGAGCCTGAAGATAGAAGCTCAGGAAAGGCAACCTGGAGAACACCTTGGAGTGGAACACACCGTCTCTACACCCCATACCCAATTTGTAGGCCTAATGCAGTGTAGTTTCCAACAACTACTAAACGAGAGCATTAAGATCGAAGCAATGGCGAGGATACCTGGGGAACACCTTGGAGTGGAACACACCATCTCTCTACACCCCATACCCATTTTGTAGGCCTAATGCAGTGTAGTTTCCAACAACTACTAAATGAGAGCCTGAAGATAGAAGCTCAGGAAAGGCAACCTGGAGAACGCCTTGGAGTGGAACACACCGTCTCTACACCCCATACACAATTTGTAGGCCTAATGCAGTGTAGTTTCCAACAACTACTAAACGAGAGCATTAAGATCGAAGCAATGGCGAGGAAACCTGGGGAACACCTTGGAGTGGAACACACCATCTCTCTACACCCCATACCCAATTTGTAGGCCTAATGCAGTGTAGTCTCCAACAACTACTAAACGAGAGCATTAAGATCGAAGCAATGGCGAGGAAACCTTTGGAACGCCTTGGAGTGTAACACACCATCTCTCTACACCCCATACCCAATTTGTAGGCCTAATGCAGTGTAGTTTTCTACAACTACTAAATGAGAGTCGGAAGACCGAAGCAATGTGGACGAAACCTGGGGAACATCTTGGAGTGGAGCACACCATCTCTCTACACCCCATACCCAATTTGTAGGCCTAATGCAGTGTAGTTTCCAACAACTACTAAACGAGAGCCAGAAGATCGAAGCAATGGAGAGGAAACCTGGGGAACACCTTGGAGTGGAGCACACCATCTCTCTACACCCCATACCCAATTTGTAGGCCTAATGCAGCGTAGTTTCCAACAACTACTAAATGAGAGCATTAAGATTGAAGCAATGGCGAGGAAACCTGGGGAACACCTTGGAGTGGAACACACCATCTCTCTACACCCCATACCCAATTTGTAGGCCTAATGCAGCATAGTTTCCAACAACTTCTAAACGAGAGCATTAAGATCGAAGCAATGGCGAGGAAACCTGGGGAACACCTTGCAGTGGAACACACCATCTCTCTACACCCCATACCCATTTTGTAGGCCTAATGCAGCGTAGTTTCCAACAACTACTAAACGAGAGCATTAAGATCGAAGCAATGGCTAGGAAACCTGGGGAACACCTTGGAGTGGAACACACCATCTCTCTACACCCCATACCCATTTTGTAGGCCTAATGCAGTGTAGTTTCCAACAACTACTAAACGAGAGCCTGAAGATAGAAGCTCAGGAAAGGCAACCTGGAGAACACCTTGGAGTGGAACACACCGTCTCTACACCCCATACACAATTTGTAGGCCTAATGCAGTGTAGTCTCCAACAAGTACTAAACGAGAGCATTAAGATCGAAGCAATGGCGAGGAAACCTGGGGAACACCTTGGAGTGGAACACACCATCTCTCTACACCCCATACCCAATTTGTAGGCCTAATGCAGTGTAGTTTTCTACAACTACTAAACGAGAGTCGGAAGACCGAAGCAATGTGGACGAAACCTGGGGAACACCTTGGAGTGTAACTCACTATCTCTCTACACCCCATACTCAATTTGTAGGCCTAATGCAGTGTAGTTTTCTACAACTACTAAACGAGAGTCAGAAGACGGAAGCAATGTGGACGAAACCTGGGGAACGCCTTGGAGTGTAACACACCATCTCTCTACACCCCATACCCAATTTGTAGGCCTAATGCGGTGTAGTTTTCTACAACTACTAAACGAGAGTCGGAAGACCGAAGCAATGTGGACGAAACCTGGGGAACATCTTGGAGTGGAACACACCATCTCTCTACACCCCATACCCAATTTGTAGGCCTAATGCAGTGTAGTTTCCAACAACTACTAAACGAGAGCCAGAAGATCGAAGCAATGGAGAGGAAACCTGGGGAACACCTTGGAGTGTAACAGACCATCTCTCTACACCCCATACCCAATTTGTAGGCCTAATGCAGCGTAGTTTCCAACAACTACTAAATGAGAGCATTAAGATCGAAGCAATGGCGAGGAAACCTGGGGAACACCTTGGAGTGGAACACACCATCTCTCTACACCCCATACCCAATTTGTAGGCCTAATGCAGCGTAGTTTCCAACAACTACTAAACGAGAGCATTAAGTTCGAAGCAATGGCGAGGAAACCTGGGGAACACCTTGGAGTGGGACACACCATCTCTCTACACCCCATACCCATTTTGTAGGCCTAATGCAGCGTAGTTTCCAACAACTACTAAACGAGAGCCTGAAGATAGAAGCTCAGGAAAGGCAACCTGGAGAACACCTTGGAGTGGAACACACCGTCTCTACACCCCATACACAATTTGTAGGCCTAATGCAGTGTAGTCTCCAACAACTACTAAACGAGAGCATTAAGATCGTAGCAATGGCGAGGAAACCTGGGGAACACCTTGGAGTGGAACACACCATCTCTCTACACCCCATACCCAATTTGTAGGCCTAATGCAGTGTAGTTTCCAACAACTACTAAACGAGAGCCTGAAGATAGAAGCTCAGGAAAGGCAACCTGGAGAACACCTTGGAGTGGAACACACCGTCTCTACACCCCATACACAATTTGTAGGCCTAATGCAGTGTAGTCTCCAACAACTACTAAACGAGAGCATTAAGATCGAAGCAATGGCGAGGAAACCTGGGGAACACCTTGGAGTGGAACACACCATCTCTCTACACCCCATACCCAATTTGTAGGCCTAATGCAGTGTAGTTTTCTACAACTACTAAACGAGAGTCGGAAGACCGAAGCAATGTGGACGAAACCTGGGGAACACCTTGGAGTGTAACACACTATCTCTCTACACCCCATACCCAATTTGTAGGCCTAATGCAGTGTAGTTTCCTACAACTACTAAACGAAGGTCGGAAGACCGAAGCAATGTGGACGAAACCTGGGGAACACCTTGGAGTGGAACACACCATCTCTCTACACCCCATACCCAATTTGTAGGCCTAATGCAGTGTAGTTTCCAACAACTACTAAACGAGAGCCAGAAGATCGAAGCAATGGAGAGGAAACCTGGGGAACACCTTGGAGTGTAACACACCATCTCTCTACATCCCATACCCAATTTGTAGGCCTAATGCAGCGTAGTTTCCAACAACTACTAAATGAGAGTATTAAGATCGAAGCAATGGCGAGGAAACCTGGGGAACACCTTGGAGTGGAACACACCATCTCTCTACACCCCATACCCAATTTGTAGGCCTAATGCAGTGTAGTTTTCTACAACTACTAAACGAGAGTCGGAAGACCGAAGCAATGTGGACGAAACCTGGGGAACGCCTTGGAGTGTAACACACCATCTCTCTACACCCCATACCCAATTTGTAGGCCTAATGCAGTGTAGTTTTCTACAACTACTAAACGAGAGTCGGAAGACCGAAGCAATGTGGACGAAACTTGGGGAACATCTTGGAGTGGAACACACCATCTCTCTACACCCCATACCCAATTTGTAGGCCTAATGCAGTGTAGCTTCCAACAACTACTAAACGAGAGCCAGAAGATCGAAGCAATGGAGAGGAAACCTGGGGAACACCTTGGAGTGTAACACACCATCTCTCTACACCCCATACCCAATTTGTAGGCCTAATGCAGCGTAGTTTCCAACAACTACTAAACGAGAGCATTAAGATCGAAGCAATGGCGAGGAAACCTGGGGAACACCTTGGAGTGGAACACACCATCTCTCTACACCCCATACCCAATTTGTAGGCCTAATGCAGCGTAGTTTCCAACAACTACTAAACGAGAGCCTGAAGATAGAAGCTCAGGAAAGGAAACCTGGGGAACACCTTGGAGTGGAACACACCATCTCTCTACACCCCATACCCATTTTGTAGGCCTAATGCAGGGTAGTTTCCAACAACTACTAAACGAGAGCATTAAGATCGAAGCAATGGCTAGGAAACCTGGGGAACACCTTGGAGTGGAACACACCATCTCTCTACACCCCATACCCATTTTGTAGGCCTAATGCAGTGTAGTTTTCTACAACTACTAAACGAGAGCCTGAAGATAGAAGCTCAGGAAAGGCAACCTGGAGAACACTTTGGAGTGGAACACACCGTCTCTACACCCCATACACAATTTGTAGGCCTAATGCAGTGTAGTCTCCAACAACTACTAAACGAGAGCATTAAAATCGAAGCAATGGCGAGGAAACCTGGGGAACACCTTGGAGTGGAACACACCATCTCTCTACACCCCATACCCAATTTGTAGGCCTAATGCAGTGTAGTTTTCTACAACTACTAAACGAGAGTCGGAAGACCGAAACAATGTGGACGAAACCTGGGGAATGCCTTCGAGTGTAACACACCATCTCTCTACACCCCATACCCAATTTGTAGGCCTAATGCAGTGTAGTTTTCTACAACTACTAAACGAGAGTCGGAAGACCGAAGCAATGTGGACGAAACCTGGGGAACATCTTGGAGTGGAACACACCATCTCTCTACACCCCATACCCAATTTGTAGGCCTAATGCAGTGTAGTTTCCAACAACTTCTAAACGAGAGCCAGAAGATCGAAGCAATGGAGAGGAAACCTGGGGAACACCTTGGAGTGTAACACACCATCTCTCTACACCCCATACCCAATTTGTAGGCCTAATGCAGCGTAGTTTCCAACAACTACTAAATGAGAGCATTAAGATCGAAGCAATGGCGAGGAAACCTGGGGAACACCTTGGAGTGGAACACACCATCTCTCTACACCCCATACCCAATTTGTAGGCCTAATACAGCGTAGTTTCCAACAACTACTAAACGAGAGCATTAAGATCGAAGCAATGGCGAGGAAACCTGGGGAACACCTTGGAGTGGAACACACCATCTCTCTTCACCCCATACCCATTTTGTAGGCCTAATGCAGCGTGGTTTCCAACAACTACTAAACGAGAGCATTAAGATCGAAGCAATGGCTAGGAAACCTGGGGAACACCTTGGAGTGGAACACACCATCTCTCTACACCCCATACCCAATTTGTAGGCATAATGCAGTGTAGTTTTCCACAACTACTAAACGAGAGTCGGAAGACCGAAACAATGTGGACGAAACCTGGGGAACACCTTGGAGTGTAACACACTATCTCTCTACACCCCATACCCAATTTGTAGGCCTAATGCAGTGTAGTTTTCTACAACTACTAAACGAGAGTCGGCAGACCGAAGCAATGTGGACGAAACCTGGGGAACACCTTGGAGTGGAACACACCATCTCTCTACACCCCATACCCAATTTGTAGGCCTAATGCAGTGTAGTTTCCAACAACTACTAAACGAGAGCCAGAAGATCGAAGCAATGGAGAGGAAACCTGGGGAACACCTTGGAGTGTAACACACCATCTCTCTACACCCCATACCCAATTTGTAGGCGTAATGCAGCGTTGTTTCCAACAACTACTAAACGAGAGTCGGAAGACCGAAGCAATGTGGACGAAACCTGGGGAACACCTTGGAGTGGAACACACCATCTCTCTACACCCCATACCCAATTTGTAGGCTTAATGCAGTGTAGTTTCCAACAACTACTAAACGAGAGCCAGAAGATCGAAGCAATGGAGAGGAAACCTGGGGAACACCTTGGAGTGTAACACACCATCTCTCTACACCCCATACCCATTTTGTAGGCCTAATGCAGTGTAGTTTCTAACAACTACTAAACGAGAGCCTGAAGATAGAAGCTCAGGAAAGGCAACCTGGAGAACACCTTGGAGTGGAACACACCGTCACTACACCCCATACCCAATTTGTAGGCCTAATGCAGTGTAATTTCCAACAACTACTAAACGAGAGCATTAAGATCGAAGCAATGGCGAGGAAACCTGGGGAACACCTTGGAGTGGAAGACACCATCTCTCTACACCCCATACCCAATTTGTAGGCCTAATGCAGTGTAGTTTCCAACAACTACTAAACGAGAGCATTAAGATCGAAGCAATGGCGAGGAAACCTGGGGAACACCTTGGAGTGTAACACACCATCTCTCTACACCCTATACCCAATTTGTAGGCCTAATGCAGCGTAGTTTCCAACAACTACTATACGAGAGCATTAAGATCGAAGCAATGGCGATGAAACCTGGGGAACACCTTGGAGTGGAACACACCATCTCTCTACACCCCATACCCATTTTGTAGGCCTAATGCAGTGTAGTTTCCAACAACTACTAAACGAGAGCCTGAAGATAGAAGCTCAGGAAAGGCAACCTGGAGAACACCTTGGAGTGGAACACACCGTCTCTACACCCCATACACAATTTGTAGGCCTAATGCAGTGTAGTCTCCAACAACTACTAAACGAGAGCATTAAGATCGAAGCAATGGCGAGGAAACCTGGGGAACACCTTGGAGTGGAACACACCATCTCTCTACACCCCATACCCATTTTGTAGGCCTAATGCAGTGTAGTTTTCTACAACTACTATACGAGAGTCGGAAGACCGAAGCAATGTGGACGAAACCTGGGGAACACCTTGGAGTGTAACACACCATCTCTCTACAACCCATACCCAATTTGTAGGCCTAATGCAGTGTAGTTTTCTACAACTACTAAACGAGAGTCGGAAGACTGAAGCAATGTGGACAAAAATTGGGGAACACCTTGGAGTGGAACACACCATCTCTCTGCACCCCATACCCAATTTGTAGGCCTAATGCAGCGTAGTTTCCAACAACTACTAAACGAGAGCATTAAGATCAAAGCAATGGCGAGGAAACCTGGGGAACACCTTGGAGTGGAACACACCATCTCTCTACACCCCATACCCAATTCGTAGGCCTAATGCAGTGTAGTTTCCAACAACTACTAAACGAGAGCATTAAGATCGAAGCAATGGCGAGGAAACCTGGGGAACACCTTGGAGTGGAACACACCATCTCTCTACACCCCATACCCATTTTGTAGGCCTAATGCAGTGTAGTTTCCAACAACTACTAAACGAGAGCATTAAGATCGAAGCAATGGCGAGGAAACCTGGGGAACACCTTGGAGTGGAACACACCATCTCTCTACACCCCATACCCAATTCGTAGGCCTAATGCAGTGTAGTTTCCAACAACTACTAAACGAGAGCATTAAGATCGAAGCAATGGCGAGGAAACCTGGGGAACACCTTGGAGTGGAACACACCATCTCTCTACACCCCATACCCAATTTGTAGGCCTAATGCAGTGTAGTTTCCAACAACTACTAAACGAGAGCCAGAAGATCGAAGCAATGGAGAGGAAACCTGGGGAACACCTTGGAGTGTAACACACCATCTCTCTACACCCCATACCCAATTTGTAGGCCTAATGCAGCGTAGTTTCCAACAACTTCTAAATGAGAGCATTAAGATCGAAGCAATGGCGAGGAAACCTGGGGAACACCTTGGAGTGGAACACACCATCTCTCTACACCCCATACCCATTTTGTAGGCCTAATGCAGTGTAGTTTCCAACAACTACTAAACGAGAGCATTAAGATCGAAGCAATGGCTAGGAAACCTGGGGAACACCTTGGAGTGGAACACACCATCTCTCTACACCCCATACCCATTTTGTAGGCCTAATGCAGTGTAGTTTCCAACAACTACTAAACGAGAGCCTGAAGATAGAAGCTCAGGAAAGGCAACCTGGAGAACACCTTGGAGTGGAACACACCATCTCTCTACACCCCATACCCATTTTGTAGGCCTAATGCAGTGTAGTTTCCAACAACTACTAAACGAGAGCATTAAGATCGAAGCAATGGCGAGGAAACCTGGGGAACACCTTGGAGTGGAACACACCATCTCTCTACACCCCATACCCAATTTGTAGGCCTAATGCAGTGTAGTTTCCAACAACTACTAAACGAGAGCATTAAGATCGAAGCAATGGCGAGGAAACCTGGGGAACACCTTGGAGTGGAACACACCATCTCTCTACACCCCATACCCATTTTGTAGGCCTAATGCAGTGTAGTTTCCAACAACTACTAAATGAGAGCCTGAAGATAGAAGCTCAGGAAAGGCAACCTGGAGAACGCCTTGGAGTGGAACACACCGTCTCTACACCCCATACACAATTTGTAGGCCTAATGCAGTGTAGTTTCCAACAACTACTAAACGAGAGCATTAAGATCGAAGCAATGGCGAGGAAACCTGGGGAACACCTTGGAGTGGAACACACCATCTCTCTACACCCCATACCCAATTTGTAGGCCTAATGCAGTGTAGTCTCCAACAACTACTAATTGAGAGCATTAAGATCGAAGCAATGGCGAGGAAACTTGGGGAACGCCTTGGAGTGTAACACACCATCTCTCTACACCCCATACCCAATTTGTAGGCCTAATGCAGTGTAGTTTTCTACAACTACTAAACGAGTCGGAAGACCGAAGCAATGTGGACAAAACCTGGGGAACACCTTGGAGTGGAACACACCATCTCTCTACACCCCATACCCAATTTGTAGGCCTAATGCAGTGTAGTTTCCAACAACTACTAAACGAGAGCCAGAAGATCGAAGCAATGGAGAGGAAACCTGGGGAACACCTTGGAGTGTAACACACCATCTCTCTACACCCTATACCCAATTTGTAGGCCTAATGCAGCGTAGTTTCCAACAACTACTAAACGAGAGCATTAAGATCGAAGCAATGGCGATGAAACCTGGGGAACACCTTGGAGTGGAACACACCATCTCTCTACACCCCATACCCATTTTGTAGGCCTAATGCAGTGTAGTTTCCAACAACTACTAAACGAGAGCCTGAAGATAGAAGCTCAGGAAAGGCAACCTGGAGAACACCTTGGAGTGGAACACACCGTCTCTACACCCCATACACAATTTGTAGGCCTAATGCAGTGTAGTCTCCAACAACTACTAAACGAGAGCATTAAGATCGAAGCAATGGCGAGGAAACCTGGGGAACACCTTGGAGTGGAACACACCATCTCTCTACACCCCATACCCATTTTGTAGGCCTAATGCAGTGTAGTTTTCTACAACTACTATACGAGAGTCGGAAGACCGAAGCAATGTGGACGAAACCTGGGGAACACCTTGGAGTGTAACACACCATCTCTCTACAACCCATACCCAATTTGTAGGCCTAATGCAGTGTAGTTTTCTACAACTACTAAACGAGAGTCGGAAGACTGAAGCAATGTGGACAAAACCTGGGGAACACCTTGGAGTGGAACACACCATCTCTCTACACCCCATACCCAATTTGTAGGCCTAATGCAGTGTAGTTTCCAACAACTACTAAACGAGAGCATTAAGATCGAAGCAATGGCTAGGAAACCTGGGGAACACCTTGGAGTGGAACACACCATCTCTCTACACCCCATACCCATTTTGTAGGCCTAATGCAGTGTAGTTTCCAACAACTACTAAACGAGAGCCTGAAGATAGAAGCTCAGGAAAGGCAACCTGGAGAACACCTTGGAGTGGAACACACCATCTCTCTACACCCCATACCCATTTTGTAGGCCTAATGCAGTGTAGTTTCCAACAACTACTAAACGAGAGCATTAAGATCGAAGCAATGGCGAGGAAACCTGGGGAACACCTTGGAGTGGAACACACCATCTCTCTACACCCCATACCCAATTTGTAGGCCTAATGCAGTGTAGTTTCCAACAACTACTAAACGAGAGCATTAAGATCGAAGCAATGGCGAGGAAACCTGGGGAACACCTTGGAGTGGAACACACCATCTCTCTACACCCCATACCCATTTTGTAGGCCTAATGCAGTGTAGTTTCCAACAACTACTAAATGAGAGCCTGAAGATAGAAGCTCAGGAAAGGCAACCTGGAGAACGCCTTGGAGTGGAACACACCGTCTCTACACCCCATACACAATTTGTAGGCCTAATGCAGTGTAGTTTCCAACAACTACTAAACGAGAGCATTAAGATCGAAGCAATGGCGAGGAAACCTGGGGAACACCTTGGAGTGGAACACACCATCTCTCTACACCCCATACCCAATTTGTAGGCCTAATGCAGTGTAGTCTCCAACAACTACTAATTGAGAGCATTAAGATCGAAGCAATGGCGAGGAAACCTGGGGAACGCCTTGGAGTGTAACACACCATCTCTCTACACCCCATACCCAATTTGTAGGCCTAATGCAGTGTAGTTTTCTACAACTACTAAACGAGTCGGAAGACCGAAGCAATGTGGACAAAACCTGGGGAACACCTTGGAGTGGAACACACCATCTCTCTACACCCCATACCCAATTTGTAGGCCTAATGCAGTGTAGTTTCCAACAACTACTAAACGAGAGCCAGAAGATCGAAGCAATGGAGAGGAAACCTGGGGAACACCTTGGAGTGTAACACACCATCTCTCTACACCCTATACCCAATTTGTAGGCCTAATGCAGCGTAGTTTCCAACAACTACTAAACGAGAGCATTAAGATCGAAGCAATGGCGATGAAACCTGGGGAACACCTTGGAGTGGAACACACCATCTCTCTACACCCCATACCCATTTTGTAGGCCTAATGCAGTGTAGTTTCCAACAACTACTAAACGAGAGCCTGAAGATAGAAGCTCAGGAAAGGCAACCTGGAGAACACCTTGGAGTGGAACACACCGTCTCTACACCCCATACACAATTTGTAGGCCTAATGCAGTGTAGTCTCCAACAACTACTAAACGAGAGCATTAAGATCGAAGCAATGGCGAGGAAACCTGGGGAACACCTTGGAGTGGAACACACCATCTCTCTACACCCCATACCCATTTTGTAGGCCTAATGCAGTGTAGTTTTCTACAACTACTATACGAGAGTCGGAAGACCGAAGCAATGTGGACGAAACCTGGGGAACACCTTGGAGTGTAACACACCATCTCTCTACAACCCATACCCAATTTGTAGGCCTAATGCAGTGTAGTTTTCTACAACTACTAAACGAGAGTCGGAAGACTGAAGCAATGTGGACAAAACCTGGGGAACACCTTGGAGTGGAACACACCATCTCTCTACACCCCATACCCAATTTGTAGGCCTAATGCAGTGTAGTTTCCAACAACTACTAAACGAGAGCATTAAGATCGAAGCAATGGCGAGGAAACCTGGGGAACACCTTGGAGTGGAACACACCATCTCTCTACACCCCATACCCAATTCGTAGGCCTAATGCAGTGTAGTTTCCAACAACTACTAAACGAGAGCATTAAGATCGAAGCAATGGCGAGGAAACCTGGGGAACACCTTGGAGTGGAACACACCATCTCTCTACACCCCATACCCATTTTGTAGGCCTAATGCAGTGTAGTTTCCAAAAACTACTAAACGAGAGCATTAAGATCGAAGCAATGGCGAGGAAACCTGGGGAACACCTTGGAGTGGAACACACCATCTCTCTACACCCCATACCCAATTCGTAGGCCTAATGCAGTGTAGTTTCCAACAACTACTAAACGAGAGCATTAAGATCGAAGCAATGGCGAGGAAACCTGGGGAACACCTTGGAGTGGAACACACCATCTCTCTACACCCCATACCCAATTTGTAGGCCTAATGCAGTGTAGTTTCCAACAACTACTAAACGAGAGCCAGAAGATCGAAGCAATGGAGAGGAAACCTGGGGAACACCTTGGAGTGTAACACACCATCTCTCTACACCCCATACCCAATTTGTAGGCCTAATGCAGCGTAGTTTCCAACAACTTCTAAATGAGAGCATTAAGATCGAAGCAATGGCGAGGAAACCTGGGGAACACCTTGGAGTGGAACACACCATCTCTCTACACCCCATACCCATTTTGTAGGCCTAATGCAGCGTAGTTTCCAACAACTACTAAACGAGAGCATTAAGATCGAAGCAATGGCTAGGAAACCTGGGGAACACCTTGGAGTGGAACACACCATCTCTCTACACCCCATACCCATTTTGTAGGCCTAATGCAGTGTAGTTTCCAACAACTACTAAACGAGAGCCTGAAGATAGAAGCTCAGGAAAGGCAACCTGGAGAACACCTTGGAGTGGAACACACCATCTCTCTACACCCCATACCCATTTTGTAGGCCTAATGCAGTGTAGTTTCCAACAACTACTAAACGAGAGCATTAAGATCGAAGCAATGGCGAGGAAACCTGGGGAACACCTTGGAGTGGAACACACCATCTCTCTACACCCCATACCCAATTCGTAGGCCTAATGCAGTGTAGTTTCCAACAACTACTAAACGAGAGCATTAAGATCGAAGCAATGGCGAGGAAACCTGGGGAACACCTTGGAGTGGAACACACCATCTCTCTACACCCCATACCCATTTTGTAGGCCTAATGCAGTGTAGTTTCCAACAACTACTAAATGAGAGCCTGAAGATAGAAGCTCAGGAAAGGCAACCTGGAGAACGCCTTGGAGTGGAACACACCGTCTCTACACCCCATACACAATTTGTAGGCCTAATGCAGTGTAGTTTCCAACAACTACTAAACGAGAGCATTAAGATCGAAGCAATGGCGAGGAAACCTGGGGAACACCTTGGAGTGGAACACACCATCTCTCTACACCCCATACCCAATTTGTAGGCCTAATGCAGTGTAGTCTCCAACAACTACTAATTGAGAGCATTAAGATCGAAGCAATGGCGAGGAAACCTGGGGAACGCCTTGGAGTGTAACACACCATCTCTCTACACCCCATACCCAATTTGTAGGCCTAATGCAGTGTAGTTTTCTACAACTACTAAACGAGAGTCGGAAGACCGAAGCAATGTGGACGAAACCTGGGGAACATCTTGGAGTGGAACACACCATCTCTCTACACCCCATACCCAATTTGTAGGCCTAATGCAGTGTAGTTTCCAACAACTACTAAACGAGAGCCAGAAGATCGAAGCAATGGAGAGGAAACCTGGGGAACACCTTGGAGTGTAACACACCACCTCTCTACACCCCATACCCAATTTGTAGGCCTAATGCAGCGTAGTTTCCAACAACTACTAAATGAGAGCATTAAGATCGAAGCAATGGCGAGGAAACCTGGGGAACACCTTGGAGTGGAACACACCATCTCTCTACACCCCATACCCAATTTGTAGGCCTAATGCAGCATAGTTTCCAACAACTACTAAACGAGAGCATTAAGATCGAAGCAATGGCGAGGAAACCTGGGGAACACCTTGGAGTGGAACACACCATCTCTCTACACCCCATACCCATTTTGTAGGCCTAATGCAGCGTAGTTTCCAACAACTACTAAACGAGAACCTGAAGATAGAAGCTCAGGAAAGGCAACCTGGAGAACACCTTGGAGTGGAACACACCGTCTCTACACCCCATACACAATTTGTAGGCCTAATGCAGTGTAGTCTCCAACAACTACTAAACGAGAGCATTAAGATCGAAGCAATAGCGAGGAAACCTGGGGAACACCTTGGAGTGGAACACACCATCTCTCTACACCCCATACCCAATTTGTAGGCCTAATGCAGTGTAGTTTCCAACAACTACTAAACGAGAGCCTGAAGATAGAAGCTCAGGAAAGGCAACCTGGAGAACACCTTGGAGTGGAACACACCGTCTCTACACCCCATACACAATTTGTAGGCCTAATGCAGTGTAGTCTCCAACAACTACTAAACGAGAGCATTAAGATTGAAGCAATGGCGAGGAAACCTGGGGAACACCTTGGAGTGGAACACACCATCTCTCTACACCCCATACCCAATTTGTAGGCCTAATGCAGTGTAGTTTTCTACAACTACTAAACGAGAGTCGGAAGACCGAAGCAATGTGGACGAAACCTGGGGAACACCTTGGAGTGTAACACACTATCTCTCTACACCCCATACCCAATTTTTAGGCCTAATGCAGTGTAGTTTTCTACAACTACTAAACGAAGGTCGGAAGACCGAAGCAATGTGGACGAAACCTGGGGAACACCTTGGAGTGGAACACACCATCTCTCTACACCCCATACCCAATTTGTAGGCCTAATGCAGTGTAGTTTCCAACAACTACTAAACGAGAGCCAGAAGATCGAAGCAATGGAGAGGAAACCTGGGGAACACCTTGGAGTGTAACACACCATCTCTCTACACCCCATACCCAATTTGTAGGCCTAATGCAGCGTAGTTTCCAACAACTACTAAATGAGAGTATTAAGATCGAAGCAATGGCGAGGAAACCTGGGGAACACCTTGGAGTGGAACACACCATCTCTCTACACCCCATACCCAATTTGTAGGCCTAATGCAGTGTAGTTTTCTACAACTACTAAACGAGAGTCGGAAGACCGAAGCAATGTGGACAAAACCTGGGGAACGCCTTGGAGTGTAACACACCATCTCTCTACACCCCATACCCAATTTGTAGGCCTAATGCAGTGTAGTTTTCTACAACTACTAAACGAGAGTCGGAAGACCGAAGCAATGTGGACGAAACTTGGGGAACATCTTGGAGTGGAACACACCATCTCTCTACACCCCATACCCAATTTGTAGGCCTAATGCAGTGTAGCTTCCAACAACTACTAAACGAGAGCCAGAAGATCGAAGCAATGGAGAGGAAACCTGGGGAACACCTTGGAGTGTAACACACCATCTCTCTACACCCCATACCCAGTTTGTAGGCCTAATGCAGCGTAGTTTCCAACAACTACTAAACGAGAGCATTAAGATCGAAGCAATGGCGAGGAAACCTGGGGAACACCTTGGAGTGGAACACACCATCTCTCTACACCCCATACCCAATTTGTAGGCCTAATGCAGCGTAGTTTCCAACAACTACTAAACGAGAGCATTAAGATCGAAGCAATGGCGAGGAAACCTGGGGAACACCTTGGAGTGGAACACACCATCTCTCTACACCCCATACCCATTTTGTAGGCCTAATGCAGGGTAGTTTCCAACAACTACTAAACGAGAGCATTAAGATCGAAGCAATGGCTAGGAAACCTGGGGAACACCTTGGAGTGGAACACACCATCTCTCTACACCCCATACCCATTTTGTAGGCCTAATGCAGTGTAGTTTTCTACAACTACTAAACGAGAGCCTGAAGATAGAAGCTCAGGAAAGGCAACCTGGAGAACACTTTGGAGTGGAACACACCGTCTCTACACCCCGTACACAATTTGTAGGCCTAATGCAGTGTAGTCTCCAACAACTACTAAACGAGAGCATTAAGATCGAAGCAATGGCGAGGAAACCTGGGGAACACCTTGGAGTGGAACACACCATCTCTCTACACCCCATACCCAATTTGTAAGCCTAATGCAGTGTAGTTTTCTACAACTACTAAACGAGAGTCGGAAGACCGAAGCAATGTGGACGAAACCTGGGGAATGCCTTCGAGTGTAACACACCATCTCTCTACACCCCATACCCAATTTGTAGGCCTAATGCAGTGTAGTTTTCTACAACTACTAAACGAGAGTCGGAAGACCGAAGCAATGTGGACGAAACCTGGGGAACATCGTGGAGTGGAACACACCATCTCTCTACACCCCATACCCAATTTGTAGGCCTAATGCAGTGTAGTTTCCAACAACTACTAAACGAGAGCCAGAAGATCGAAGCAATGGAGAGGAAACCTGGGGAACACCTTGGAGTGTAACACACCATCTCTCTACACCCTATACCCAATTTGTAGGCCTAATGCAGCGTAGTTTCCAACAACTACTAAACGAGAGCATTAAGATCGAAGCAATGGCGAGGAAACCTGGGGAACACCTTGGAGTGGAACACACCATCTCTCTACACCCCATACCCATTTTGTAGGCCTAATGCAGTGTAGTTTCCAACAACTACTAAACGAGAGCCTGAAGATAGAAGCTCAGGAAAGGCAACCTGGAGAACGCCTTGGAGTGGAACACACCGTCTCTACACCCCATACACAATTTGTAGGCCTAATGCAGTGTAGTTTCCAACAACTACTAAACGAGAGCATTAAGATCGAAGCAATGGCGAGGAAACCTGGGGAACACCTTGGAGTGGAACACACCATCTCTCTACACCCCATACCCAATTTGTAGGCCTAATGCAGTGTAGTCTCCAACAACTACTAATTGAGAGCATTAAGATCGAAGCAATGGCGAGGAAACCTGGGGAACGCCTTGGAGTGTAACACACCATCTCTTTACACCCCATACCCAATTTGTAGGCCTAATGCAGTGTAGTTTTCTACAACTACTAAACGAGAGTCGGAAGACCGAAGCAATGTGGACGAAACCTGGGGAACATCTTGGAGTGGAACACACCATCTCTCTACACCCCATACCCAATTTGTAGGCCTAATGCAGTGTAGTTTCCAACAACTACTAAACGAGAGCCAGAAGATCGAAGCAATGGAGAGGAAACCTGGGGAACACCTTGGAGTGTAACACACCATCTCTCTACACCCCATACCCAATTTGTAGGCCTAATGCAGCGTAGTTTCCAACAACTACTAAATGAGAGCATTAAGATCGAAGCAATGGCGAGGAAACCTGGGGAACACCTTGGAGTGGAACACACCATCTCTCTACACCCCATACCCAATTTGTAGGCCTAATGCAGCATAGTTTCCAACAACTACTAAACGAGAGCATTAACATCGAAGCAATGGCGAGGAAACCTGGGGAACACCTTGGAGTGGAACACACCATCTCTCTACACCCCATACCCATTTTGTAGGCCTAATGCAGCGTAGTTTCCAACAACTACTAAACGAGAACCTGAAGAAAGAAGCTCAGGAAAGGCAACCTGGAGAACACCTTGGAGTGGAACACACCGTCTCTACACCCCATACACAATTTGTAGGCCTAATGCAGTGTAGTCTCCAACAACTACTAAACGAGAGCATTAAGATCGAAGCAATGGCGAGGAAACCTGGGGAACACCTTGGAGTGGAACACACCATCTCTCTACACCCCATACCCAATTTGTAGGCCTAATGCAGTGTAGTTTCCAACAACTACTAAACGAGAGCCTGAAGATAGAAGCTCAGGAAAGGCAAACTGGAGAACACCTTGGAGTGGAACACACCGTCTCTACACCCCATACACAATTTGTAGGCCTAATGCAGTGTAGTCTCCAACAACTACTAAACGAGAGCATTAAGATCGAAGCAATGGCGAGGAAACCTGGGGAACACCTTGGAGTGGAACACACCATCTCTCTACACCCCATACCCAATTTGTAGGCCTAATGCAGTGTAGTTTTCTACAACTACTAAACGAGAGTCGGAAGACCGAAGCAATGTGGACGAAACCTGGGGAACACCTTGGAGTGTAACACACTATCTCTCTACACCCCATACCCAATTTGTAGGCCTAATGCAGTGTAGTTTTCTACAACTACTAAACGAAGGTCGGAAGACCGAAGCAATGTAGACGAAACCTGGGGAACACCTTGGAGTAGAACACACCATCTCTCTACACCCCATACCCAATTTGTAGGCCTAATGCAGTGTAGTTTCCAACAACTACTAAACGAGAGCCAGAAGATCGAAGCAATGGAGAGGAAACCTGGGGAACACCTTGGAGTGTAACACACCATCTCTTTACACCCCATACCCAATTTGTAGGCCTAATGCAGTGTAGTTTCCAACAACTACTAAATGAGAGTATTAAGATCGAAGCAATGGCGAGGAAACCTGGGGAACACCTTGGAGTGGAACACACCATCTCTCTACACCCCATACCCAATTTGTAGGCCTAATGCAGTGTAGTTTTCTACAACTACTAAACGAGAGTCGGAAGACCGAAGCAATGTGGACAAAACCTGGGGAACGCCTTGGAGTGTAACACACCATCTCTCTACACCCCATACCCAATTTGTAGGCCTAATGCAGTGTAGTTTTCTACAACTACTAAACGAGAGTCGGAAAACCGAAGCAATGTGGACGAAACTTGGGGAACATCTTGGAGTGGAACACACCATCTCTCTACACCCCATACCCAATTTGTAGGCCTAATGCAGTGTAGCTTCCAACAACTACTAAACGAGAGCCAGAAGATCGAAGCAATGGAGAGGAAACCTGGGGAACACCTTGGAGTGTAACACACCATCTCTCTACACCCCATACCCAGTTTGTACGCCTAATGCAGCGTAGTTTCCAACAATTACTAAACGAGAGCATTAAGATCGAAGCAATGGCGAGGAAACCTGGGGAACACCTTGGAGTGGAACACACCATCTCTCTACACCCCATACCCAATTTGTAGGCCTAATGCAGCGTAGTTTCCAACAACTACTAAACGAGAGCATTAAGATCGAAGCAATGGCGAGGAAACCTGGGGAACACCTTGGAGTGGAACACACCATCTCTCTACACCCCATACCCATTTTGTAGGCCTAATGCAGGGTAGTTTCCAACAACTACTAAACGAGAGCATTAAGATCGAAGCAATGGCTAGGAAACCTGGGGAACACCTTGGAGTGGAACACACCATCTCTCTACACCCCATACCCATTTTGTAGGCCTAATGCAGTGTAGTTTTCTACAACTACTAAACGAGAGCCTGAAGATAGAAGCTCAGGAAAGGCAACCTGGAGAACACTTTGGAGTGGAACACACCGTCTCTACACCCCATACACAATTTGTAGGCCTAATGCAGTGTAGTCTCCAACAACTACTAAACGAGAGCATTAAGATCGAAGCAATGGCGAGGAAACCTGGGGAACACCTTGGAGTGGAACACACCATCTCTCTACACCCCATACCCAATTTGTAAGCCTAATGCAGTGTAGTTTTCTACAACTACTAAACGAGAGTCGGAAGACCGAAGCAATGTGGACGAAACCTGGGGAATGCCTTCGAGTGTAACACACCATCTCTCTACACCCCATACCCAATTTGTAGGCCTAATGCAGTGTAGTTTTCTACAACTACTAAACGAGAGTCGGAAGACCGAAGCAATGTGGACGAAACCTGGGGAACATCTTGGAGTGGAACACACCATCTCTCTACACCCCATACCCAATTTGTAGGCCTAATGCAGTGTAGTTTCCAACAACTACTAAACGAGAGCCAGAAGATCGAAGCAATGGAGAGGAAACCTGGGGAACACCTTGGAGTGTAACACACCATCTCTCTACACCCCATACCCAATTTGTAGGCCTAATGCAGCGTAGTTTCCAACAACTACTAAATGAGAGCATTAAGATCGAAGCAATGGCGAGGAAACCTGGGGAACACCTTGGAGTGGAACACACCATCTCTCTACACCCCATACCCAATTTGTAGGCCTAATGCAGCGTAGTTTCCAACAACTACTAAACGAGAGCATTAAGATCGAAGCAATGGCGAGGAAACCTGGGGAACACCTTGGAGTGGAACACACCATCTCTCTACACCCCATACCCAATTTGTAGGCCTAATGCAGCGTAGTTTCCAACAACTACTAAACGAGAGCATTAAGATCGAAGCAATGGCGAGGAAACCTGGGGAACACCTTGGAGTGGAACACACCATCTCTTTACACCCCATACCCATTTTGTAGGCCTAATGCAGCGTGGTTTCCAACAACTACTAAACGAGAGCATTAAGATCGAAGCAATGGCTAGGAAACCTGGGGAACACCTTGAAGTGGAACACACCATCTTTCTACACCCCATACCCAATTTGTAGGCCTAATGCAGTGTAGTTTTCTACAACTACTAAACGAGAGTCGGAAGACCGAAGCAATGTGGACGAAACCTGGGGAACACCTTGGAGTGTAACACACTATCTCTCTACACCCCATACCCAATTTGTAGGCCTAATGCAGTGTAGTTTTCTACAACTACTAAACGAAGGTCGGAAGACCGAAGCAATGTGGACGAAACCTGGGGAACACCTTGGAGTGGAACACACCATCTCTCTACACCCCATACCCAATTTGTAGGCCTAATGCAGTGTAGTTTTCTACAACTACTAAACGAGAGTCGGAAGACCGAAGCAATGTGGACGAAACTTGGGGAACATCTTGGAGTGGAACACACCATCTCTCTACACCCCATACCCAATTTGTAGGCCTAATGCAGTGTAGCTTCCAACAACTACTAAACGAGAGCCAGAAGATCGAAGCAATGGAGAGGAAACCTGGGGAACACCTTGGAGTGTAACACACCATCTCTCTACACCCCATACCCAGTTTGTACGCCTAATGCAGCGTAGTTTCCAACAATTACTAAACGAGAGAATTAAGATCGAAGCAATGGCGAGGAAACCTGGGGAACACCTTGGAGTGGAACACACCATCTCTCTACACCCCATACCCAATTTGTAGGCCTAATGCAGCGTAGTTTCCAACAACTACTAAACGAGAGCATTAAGATCGAAGCAATGGCGAGGAAACCTGGGGAACACCTTGGAGTGGAACACACCATCTCTCTACACCCCATACCCATTTTGTAGGCCTAATGCAGGGTAGTTTCCAACAACTACTAAACGAGAGCATTAAGATCGAAGCAATGGCTAGGAAACCTGGGGAACACCTTGGAGTGGAACACACCATCTCTCTACACCCCATACCCATTTTGTAGGCCTAATGCAGTGTAGTTTTCTACAACTACTAAACGAGAGCCTGAAGATAGAAGCTCAGGAAAGGCAACCTGGAGAACACTTTGGAGTGGAACACACCGTCTCTACACCCCATACACAATTTGTAGGCCTAATGCAGTGTAGTCTCCAACAACTACTAAACGAGAGCATTAAGATCGAAGCAATGGCGAGGAAACCTGGGGAACACCTTGGAGTGGAACACACCATCTCTCTACACCCCATACCCAATTTGTAAGCCTAATGCAGTGTAGTTTTCTACAACTACTAAACGAGAGTCGGAAGACCGAAGCAATGTGGACGAAACCTGGGGAATGCCTTCGAGTGTAACACACCATCTCTCTACACCCCATACCCAATTTGTAGGCCTAATGCAGTGTAGTTTTCTACAACTACTAAACGAGTCGGAAGACCGAAGCAATGTGGACGAAACCTGGGGAACATCTTGGAGTGGAACACACCATCTCTCTACACCCCATACCCAATTTGTAGGCCTAATGCAGTGTAGTTTCCAACAACTACTAAACGAGAGCCAGAAGATCGAAGCAATGGAGAGGAAACCTGGGGAACACCTTGGAGTGTAACACACCATCTCTCTACACCCCATACCCAATTTGTAGGCCTAATGCAGCGTAGTTTCCAACAACTACTAAATGAGAGCATTAAGATCGAAGCAATGGCGAGGAAACTTGGGGAACACCTTGGAGTGGAACACACCATCTCTCTACACCCCATACCCAATTTGTAGGCCTAATGCAGCGTAGTTTCCAACAACTACTAAACGAGAGCATTAAGATCGAAGCAATGGCGAGGAAACCTGGGGAACACCTTGGAGTGGAACACACCATCTCTTTACACCCCATACCCATTTTGTAGGCCTAATGCAGCGTGGTTTCCAACAACTACTAAACGAGAGCATTAAGATCGAAGCAATGGCTAGGAAACCTGGGGAACACCTTGAAGTGGAACACACCATCTCTCTACACCCCATACCCAATTTGTAGGCCTAATGCAGTGTAGTTTTCTACAACTACTAAACGAGAGTCGGAAGACCGAAGCAATGTGGACGAAACCTGGGGAACACCTTGGAGTGTAACACACTATCTCTCTACACCCCATACCCAATTTGTAGGCCTAATGCAGTGTAGTTTTCTACAACTACTAAACGAGAGTCGGCAGACCGAAGCAATGTGGACGAAACCTGGGGAACACCTTGGAGTGGAACACACCATCTCTCTACACCCCATACCCAATTTGTAGGCCTAATGCAGTGTAGTTTCCAACAACTACTAAACGAGATCCAGAAGATCGAAGCAATGGAGAGGAAACCTGGGGAACACCTTGGAGTGTAACACACCATCTCTCTACACCCCATACCCAATTTGTAGGCGTAATGCAGCGTTGTTTCCAACAACTACTAAACGAGAGTCGGAAGACCGAAGCAATGTGGACTTAACCTGGGGAACACCTTGGAGTGGAACACACCAGCTCTCTACACCCCATACCCAATTTGTAGGCTTAATGCAGTGTAGTTTCCAACAACTACTAAACGAGAGCCAGAAGATCGAAGCAATGGAGAGGAAACCTGGGGAACACCTTGGAGTGTAACACACCATCTCTCTACACCCCATACCCATTTTGTAGGCCTAATGCAGTGTAGTTTCTAACAACTACTAAACGAGAGCCTGAAGATAGAAGCTCAGGAAAGGCAACCTGGAGAACACCTTGGAGTGGAACACACCGTCACTACACCCCATACCCAATTTGTAGGCCTAATGCAGTGTAATTTCCAACAACTACTAAACGAGAACATTAAGATCGAAGCAATGGCGAGGAAACCTGGGGAACACCTTGGAGTGGAAGACACCATCTCTCTACACCCCATACCCAATTTGTAGGCCTAATGCAGTGTAGTTTCCAACAACTACTAAACGAGAGCATTAAGATCGAAGCAATGGCGAGGAAACCTGGGGAACACCTTGGAGTTGAATGCACCATCTCTCTACACCCCATACCCAGTTTGTAGGCCTAATGCAGTGTAGTTTCCAACAACTACTAAATGAGAGCCTGAAGATAGAAGCTCAGGAAAGGCAACCTGGAGAACACCTTGGAGTGGAACACACCGTCTCTACACCCCATACCCAATTTGTAGGCCTAATGCAGTGTAGTTTCCAACAACTACTAAACGAGAGCATTAAGATCGAAGCAATGGCGAGGAAACCTGGGGAACACCTTGGAGTGGAACACACCATCTCTCTACACCCCATACCCATTTTGTAGGCCTAATGCAGTGTAGTTTCCAACAACTACTAAACGAGAGCCTGAAGATAGAAGCTCATGAAAGGCAACCTGGAGAACACCTTGGAGTGGAACACACCGTCTCTACACCCCATACACAATTTGTAGGCCTAATGCAGTGTAGTTTCCAACAACTACTAAACGAGAGCATTAAGATCGAAGCAATGGCGAGGAAACCTGGGGAACACCTTGGAGTGGAAGACACCATCTCTCTACACCCCATACCCAATTTGTAGGCCTAATGCAGTGTAGTTTCCAACAACTACTAAACGAGAGCATTAAGATCGAAGCAATGGCGAGGAAACCTGGGGAACACCTTGGAGTTGAATGCACCATCTCTCTACACCCCATACCCAGTTTGTAGGCCTAATGCAGTGTAGTTACAACAACTACTAAATGAGAGCCTGAAGATAGAAGCTCAGGAAAGGCAACCTGGAGAACACCTTGGAGTGGAACACACCGTCTCTACACCCCATACCCAATTTGTAGGCCTAATGCAGTGTAGTTTCCAACAACTACTAAACGAGAGCATTAAGATCGAAGCAATGGCGAGGAAACCTGGGGAACACCTTGGAGTGGAACACACCATCTCTCTACACCCCATACCCATTTTGTAGGCCTAATGCAGTGTAGTTTCCAACAACTACTAAACGAGAGCCTGAAGATAGAAGCTCATGAAAGGCAACCTGGAGAACACCTTGGAGTGGAACACACCGTCTCTACACCCCATACACAATTTGTAGGCCTAATGCAGTGTAGTTTCCAACAACTACTAAACGAGAGCATTAAGATCGAAGCAATGGCGAGGAAACCTGGGGAACACCTTGGAGTGGAACACAGCATCTCTTTACACCCCATATCCAATTTGTAGGCCTAATGCAGTGTAGTTTTCTACAACTACTAAACGAGAGTCGGAAGACCGAAGCAATGTGGACGAAACCTGGGGAACACCTTCGAGTGTAACACACCATCTCTCTACAACCCATACCCAATTTGTAGGCCTAATGCAGTGAAGTTTTCTACAACTACTAAACGAGAGTCGGAAGACCGAAGCAATGTGGACAAAACCTGGGGAACACCTTGGAGTGGAACACACCATCTCTCTACACCCCATACCCAATTTGTAGGCCTAATGCAGTGTAGTTTCCAACAACTACTAAACGAGAGCCAGAAGATCGAAGCAATGGAGAGGAAACCTGGGGAACACCTTGGAGTGTAACACACCATCTCTCTACACCCTATACCCAATTTGTAGGCCTAATGCAGCCTAGTTTCCAACAACTACTAAACGAGAGCATTAAGATCGAAGCAATGGCGAGGAAACCTGGGGAACACCTTGGAGTGGAACACACCATCTCTCTACACCCCATACCCATTTTGTAGGCCTAATGCAGTGTAGTTTCCAACAACTACTAAACGAGAGCCTGAAGATAGAAGCTCAGGAAAGGCAACCTGGAGAACACCTTGGAGTGGAACACACCGTCTCTACACCCCATACACAATTTGTAGGCCTAATGCAGTGTAGTCTCCAACAACTACTAAATGAGAGCATTAAGATCGAAGCAATGGCGAGGAAACCTGGGGAACACCTTGGAGTGGAACACACCATCTCTCTACACCCCATACCCATTTTGTAGGCCTAATGCAGGGTAGTTTCCAACAACTACTAAACGAGAGCATTAAGATCGAAGCAATGGCTAGGAAACCTGGGGAACACCTTGGAGTGGAACACACCATCTCTCTACACCCCATACCCATTTTATAGGCCTAATGCAGTGTAGTTTTCTACAACTATTAAACGAGAGCCTGAAGATAGAAGCTCAGGAAAGGCAACCTGGAGAACACTTTGGAGTGGAACACACCGTCTCTACACCCCATACACAATTTGTAGGCCTAATGCAGTGTAGTCTCCAACAACTACTAAACGAGAGCATTAAGATCGAAGCAATGGCGAGGAAACCTGGGGAACACCTTGGAGTGGAACACACCATCTCTCTACACCCCATACCCAATTTGTAGGCCTAATGCAGTGTAGTTTTCTACAACTACTAAACGAGAGTCGGAAGACCGAAGCAATGTGGACGAAACCTGGGGAATGCCTTCGAGTGTAACACACCATCTCTCTACACCCCATACCCAATTTGTAGGCCTAATGCAGTGTAGTTTTCTACAACTACTAAACGAGAGTCGGAAGACCGAAGCAATGTGGACGAAACCTGGGGAATGCCTTCGAGTGTAACACACCATCTCTCTACACCCCATACCCAATTTGTAGGCCTAATGCAGTGTAGTTTTCTACAACTACTAAACGAGAGCCAGAAGATCGAAGCAATGGAGAGGAAACCTGGGGAACACCTTGGAGTGTAACACACCATCTCTCTACACCCCATACCCAATTTGTAGGCCTAATGCAGCGTAGTTTCCAACAACTACTAAATGAGAGCATTAAGATCGAAGCAATGGCGAGGAAACCTGGGGAACACCTTGGAGTGGAACACACCATCTCTCTACACCCCATACCCAATTTGTAGGCCTAATGCAGCGTAGTTTCCAACAACTACTAAACGAGAGCATTAAGATCGAAGCAATGGCGAGGAAACCTGGGGAACACCTTGGAGTGGAACACACCATCTCTCTACACCCCATACCCATTTTGTAGGCCTAATGCAGCGTGGTTTCCAACAACTACTAAACGAGAGCATTAAGATCGAAGCAATGGCTAGGAAACCTGGGGAACACCTTGGAGTGGAACACACCATCTCTCTACACCCCATACCCAATTTGTAGGCCTAATGCAGTGTAGTTTTCTACAACTACTAAACGAGAGTCGGAAGACCGAAGCAATGTGGACGAAACCTGGGGAACACCTTGGAGTGTAACACACTATCTCTCTACACCCCATACCCAATTTGTAGGCCTAATGCAGTGTAGTTTTCTACAACTACTAAACGAGAGTCGGCAGACCGAAGCAATGTGGACGAAACCTGGGGAACACCTTGGAGTGTAACACACCATCTCTCTACACCCCATACCCATTTTGTAGGCCTAATGCAGTGTAGTTTCTAACAACTACTAAACGAGAGCCTGAAGATAGAAGCTCAGGAAAGGCAACCTGGAGAACACCTTGGAGTGGAACACACCGTCACTACACCCCATACCCAATTTGTAGGCCTAATGCAGTGTAATTTCCAACAACTACTAAACGAGAGCATTAAGATCGAAGCAATGGCGAGGAAACCTGGGGAACACCTTGGAGTGGAAGACACCATCTCTCTACACCCCATACCCAATTTGTAGGCCTAATGCAGTGTAGTTTCCAACAACTACTAAACGAGAGCATTAAGATCGAAGCAATGGCGAGGAAACCTGGGGAACACCTTGGAGTGGAACGCACCATCTCTCTACACCCCATACCCAGTTTGTAGGCCTAATGCAGTGTAGTTTCCAACAACTACTAAATGAGAGCCTGAAAATAGAAGCTCAGGAAAGGCAACCTGGAGAACACCTTGGAGTGGAACACACCGTCTCTACACCCCATACCCAATTTGTAGGCCTAATGCAGTGCAGTTTCCAACAACTACTAAACGAGAGCATTAAGATCGAAGCAGTGGCGAGGAAACCTGGGGAACACCTTGGAGTGGAACACACCATCTCTCTACACCCCATACCCAATTTGTAGGCCTAATGCAGTGTAGTTTTCTACAACTACTAAACGAGAGTCGGAAGACCGAAGCAATGTGGACGAAACCTGGGGAACACCTTGGAGTGTAACACACCATCTCTCTACAACCTTACCCAATTTGTAGGCCTAATGCAGTGTAGTTTTCTACAACTACTAAACGAGAGTCGGAAGACCGAAGCAATGTGGACAAAACCTGGGGAACACCTTGAAATGGAACACACCATCTCTCTACACCCCATACCCAATTTGTAGGCCTAATGCAGTGTAGTTTCCAACAACTACTAAACGAGAGCCAGAAGATAGAAGCAATGGAGAGGAAACCTGGGGAACACCTTGGAGTGTAACACACCATCTCTCTACACCCCATACCCAATTTGTAGGCCTAATGCAGCGTAGTTTCCAACAACTACTAAACGAGAGCATTAAGATCGAAGCAATGGCGAGGAAACCTGGGGAACACCTTGGAGTGGAACACACCATCTCTCTACACCCCATACCCAATTCGTAGGCCTAATGCAGTGTAGTTTCCAACAACTACTAAACGAGAGCATTAAGATCGAAGCAATGGCGAGGAAACCTGGGGAACACCTTGGAGTGGAACACACCATCTCTCTACACCCCATACCCATTTTGTAGGCCTAATGCAGTGTAGTTTCCAACAACTACTAAACGAGAGCATTAAGATCGAAGCAATGGCGAGGAAACCTGGGGAACACCTTGGAGTGGAACACACCATCTCTCTACACCCCATACCCAATTTGTAGGCCTAATGCAGTGTAGTTTCCAACAACTACTAAACGAGAGCATTAAGATCGAAGCAATGGCGAGGAAACCTGGGGAACACCTTGGAGTGGAACACACCATCTCTCTACACCCCATACCCAATTTGTAGGCCTAATGCAGTGTAGTTTCCAACAACTACTAAACGAGAGCCAGAAGATCGAAGCAATGGAGAGGAAACCTGGGGAACACCTTGGAGTGTAACACACCATCTCTCTACACCCCATACCCAATTTGTAGGCCTAATGCAGCGTAGTTTCCAACAACTACTAAACGAGAGCATTAAGATCGAAGCAATGGCGAGGAAACCTGGGGAACACCTTGGAGTGGAACACACCATCTCTCTACACCCCATACCCAATTCGTAGGCCTAGTGCAGTGTAGTTTCCAACAACTACTAAACGAGAGCATTAAGATCGAAGCAATGGCGAGGAAACCTGGGGAACACCTTGGAGTGGAACGCACCATCTCTCTACACCACATACCCATTTTGTAGGCCTAATGCAGTGTAGTTTCCAACAACTACTAAACGAGAGCCTGAAGATAGAAGCTCATGAAAGGCAACCTGGAGAACACCTTGGAGTGGAACACACCGTCTTTACACCCCATACACAATTTGTAGGCCTAATGCAGTGTAGTTTCCAACAACTACTAAACGAGAGCATTAAGATCGAAGCAATGGCGAGGAAACCTGGGGAACACCTTGGAGTGGAACACAGCATCTCTTTACACCCCATACCCAATTTGTAGGCCTAATGCAGTGTAGTTTTCTACAACTACTAAACGAGAGTCGGAAGACCGAAGCAATGTGGACGAAACCTGGGGAACACCTTGGAGTGTAACACACCATCTCTCTACAACCCATACCCAATTTGTAGGCCTAATGCAGTGAAGTTTTCTACAACTACTAAACGAGAGTCGGAAGACCGAAGCAATGTGGACAAAACCTGGGGAACACCTTGGAGTGGAACACACCATCTCTCTACACCCCATACCCAATTTGTAGGCCTAATGCAGTGTAGTTTCCAACAACTACTAAACGAGAGCCAGAAGATCGAAGCAATGGAGAGGAAACCTGGGGAACACCTTGGAGTGTAACACACCATCTCTCTACACCCTATACCCAATTTGTAGGCCTAATGCAGCGTAGTTTCCAACAACTACTAAACGAGAGCATTAAGATCGAAGCAATGGCGAGGAAACCTGGGGAACACCTTGGAGTGGAACACACCATCTCTCTACACCCCATACCCATTTTGTAGGCCTAATGCAGTGTAGTTTCCAACAACTACTAAACGAGAGCCTGAAGATAGAAGCTCAGGAAAGGCAACCTGGAGAACACCTTGGAGTGGAACACACCGTCTCTACACCCCATACACAATTTGTAGGCCTAATGCAGTGTAGTCTCCAACAACTACTAAATGAGAGCATTAAGATCGAAGCAATGGCGAGGAAACCTGGGGAACACCTTGGAGTGGAACACACCATCTCTCTACACCCCATACCCATTTTGTAGGCCTAATGCAGGGTAGTTTCCAACAACTACTAAACGAGAGCATTAAGATCGAAGCAATGGCTAGGAAACCTGGGGAACACCTTGGAGTGGAACACACCATCTCTCTACACCCCATACCCATTTTGTAGGCCTAATGCAGTGTAGTTTTCTACAACTATTAAACGAGAGCCTGAAGATAGAAGCTCAGGAAAGGCAACCTGGAGAACACTTTGGAGTGGAACACACCGTCTCTACACCCCATACACAATTTGTAGGCCTAATGCAGTGTAGTCTCCAACAACTACTAAACGAGAGCATTAAGATCGAAGCAATGGCGAGGAAACCTGGGGAACACCTTGGAGTGGAACACACCATCTCTCTACACCCCATACCCAATTTGTAGGCCTAATGCAGTGTAGTTTTCTACAACTACTAAACGAGAGTCGGAAGACCGAAGCAATGTGGACGAAACCTGGGGAATGCCTTCGAGTGTAACACACCATCTCTCTACACCCCATACCCAATTTGTAGGCCTAATGCAGTGTAGTTTTCTACAACTACTAAACGAGAGTCGGAAGACCGAAGCAATGTGGTCGAAACCTGGGGAACATCTTGGAGTGGAACACACCATCTCTCTACACCCCATACCCAATTTGTAGGCCTAATGCAGTGTAGTTTCCAACAACTACTAAACGAGAGCCAGAAGATCGAAGCAATGGAGAGGAAACCTGGGGAACACCTTGGAGTGTAACACACCATCTCTCTACACCCCATACCCAATTTGTAGGCCTAATGCAGCGTAGTTTCCAACAACTCCTAAATGAGAGCATTAAGATCGAAGCAATGGCGAGGAAACCTGGGGAACACCTTGGAGTGGAACACACCATCTCTCTACACCCCATACCCAATTTGTATGCCTAATGCAGTGTAGTTTTCTACAACTACTAAACGAGAGTCGGAAGACCGAAGCAATGTGGACAAAACCTGGGGAACGCCTTGGAGTGGAACACACCATCTCTCTACACCCCATACCCAATTTGTAGGCCTAATGCAGTGTAGTTTCCAACAACTACTAAACGAGAGCCAGAAGATCGAAGCAATGGAGAGGAAACCTGGGGAACACCTTGGAGTGTAACACACCATCTCTCTACACCCCATACCCAATTTGTAGGCCTAATGCAGCGTAGTTTCCAACAACTACTAAATGAGAGCATTAAGATCGAAGCAATGGCGAGGAAACCTGGGGAACACCTTGGAGTGGGACACACCATCTCTCTACACCCCATACCCAATTTGTAGGCCTAATGCAGCGTAGTTTCCAACAACTACTAAACGAGAGCATTAAGATCGAAGCAATGGCGAGGAAACCTGGGGAACACCTTGGAGTGGAACACACCATCTCTCTACACCCCATACCCATTTTGTAGGCCTAATGCAGCGTGGTTTCCAACAACTACTAAACGAGAGCATTAAGATCGAAGCAATGGCTAGGAAACCTGGGGAACACCTTGAAGTGGAACACACCATCTCTCTACACCCCATACCCAATTTGTAGGCCTAATGCAGTGTAGTTTTCTACAACTACTAAACGAGAGTCGGAAGACCGAAGCAATGTGGACGAAACCTGGGGAACACCTTGGAGTGTAACACACTATCTCTCTACACCCCATACCCAATTTGTAGGCCTAATGCAGTGTAGTTTTCTACAACTACTAAACGAGAGTCGGCAGACCGAAGCAATGTGGACGAAACCTGGGGAACACCTTGGAGTGGAACACACCATCTCTCTACACCCCATACCCAATTTGTAGGCCTAATGCAGTGTAGTTTCCAACAACTACTAAACGAGATCCAGAAGATCGAAGCAATGGAGAGGAAACCTGGGGAACACCTTGGAGTGTAACACACCATCTCTCTACACCCCATACCCAATTTGTAGGCGTAATGCAGCGTTGTTTCCAACAACTACTAAACGAGAGTCGGAAGACCGAAGCAATGTGGACTTAACCTGGGGAACACCTTGGAGTGGAACACACCAGCTCTCTACACCCCATACCCAATTTGTAGGCTTAATGCAGTGTAGTTTCCAACAACTACTAAACGAGAGCCAGAAGATCGAAGCAATGGAGAGGAAACCTGGGGAACACCTTGGAGTGTAACACACCATCTCTCTACACCCCATACCCATTTTGTAGGCCTAATGCAGTGTAGTTTCTAACAACTACTAAACGAGAGCCTGAAGATAGAAGCTCAGGAAAGGCAACCTGGAGAACACCTTGGAGTGGAACACACCGTCACTACACCCCATACCCAATTTGTAGGCCTAATGCAGTGTAATTTCCAACAACTACTAAACGAGAACATTAAGATCGAAGCAATGGCGAGGAAACCTGGGGAACACCTTGGAGTGGAAGACACCATCTCTCTACACCCCATACCCAATTTGTAGGCCTAATGCAGTGTAGTTTCCAACAACTACTAAACGAGAGCATTAAGATCGAAGCAATGGCGAGGAAACCTGGGGAACACCTTGGAGTTGAATGCACCATCTCTCTACACCCCATACCCAGTTTGTAGGCCTAATGCAGTGTAGTTTCCAACAACTACTAAATGAGAGCCTGAAGATAGAAGCTCAGGAAAGGCAACCTGGAGAACACCTTGGAGTGGAACACACCGTCTCTACACACCATACCCAATTTGTAGGCCTAATGCAGTGTAGTTTCCAACAACTACTAAACGAGAGCATTAAGATCGAAGCAATGGCGAGGAAACCTGGGGAACACCTTGGAGTGGAACACACCATCTCTCTACACCCCATACCCATTTTGTAGGCCTAATGCAGTGTAGTTTCCAACAACTACTAAACGAGAGCCTGAAGATAGAAGCTCATGAAAGGCAACCTGGAGAACACCTTGGAGTGGAACACACCGTCTCTACACCCCATACACAATTTGTAGGCCTAATGCAGTGTAGTTTCCAACAACTACTAAACGAGAGCATTAAGATCGAAGCAATGGCGAGGAAACCTGGGGAACACCTTGGAGTGGAAGACACCATCTCTCTACACCCCATACCCAATTTGTAGGCCTAATGCAGTGTAGTTTCCAACAACTACTAAACGAGAGCATTAAGATCGAAGCAATGGCGAGGAAACCTGGGGAACACCTTGGAGTTGAATGCACCATCTCTCTACACCCCATACCCAGTTTGTAGGCCTAATGCAGTGTAGTTACAACAACTACTAAATGAGAGCCTGAAGATAGAAGCTCAGGAAAGGCAACCTGGAGAACACCTTGGAGTGGAACACACCGTCTCTACACCCCATACCCAATTTGTAGGCCTAATGCAGTGTAGTTTCCAACAACTACTAAACGAGAGCATTAAGATCGAAGCAATGGCGAGGAAACCTGGGGAACACCTTGGAGTGGAACACACCATCTCTCTACACCCCATACCCATTTTGTAGGCCTAATGCAGTGTAGTTTCCAACAACTACTAAACGAGAGCCTGAAGATAGAAGCTCATGAAAGGCAACCTGGAGAACACCTTGGAGTGGAACACACCGTCTCTACACCCCATACACAATTTGTAGGCCTAATGCAGTGTAGTTTCCAACAACTACTAAACGAGAGCATTAAGATCGAAGCAATGGCGAGGAAACCTGGGGAACACCTTGGAGTGGAACACAGCATCTCTTTACACCCCATATCCAATTTGTAGGCCTAATGCAGTGTAGTTTTCTACAACTACTAAACGAGAGTCGGAAGACCGAAGCAATGTGGACGAAACCTGGGGAACACCTTCGAGTGTAACACACCATCTCTCTACAACCCATACCCAATTTGTAGGCCTAATGCAGTGAAGTTTTCTACAACTACTAAACGAGAGTCGGAAGACCGAAGCAATGTGGACAAAACCTGGGGAACACCTTGGAGTGGAACACACCATCTCTCTACACCCCATACCCAATTTGTAGGCCTAATGCAGTGTAGTTTCCAACAACTACTAAACGAGAGCCAGAAGATCGAAGCAATGGAGAGGAAACCTGGGGAACACCTTGGAGTGTAACACACCATCTCTCTACACCCTATACCCAATTTGTAGGCCTAATGCAGCCTAGTTTCCAACAACTACTAAACGAGAGCATTAAGATCGAAGCAATGGCGAGGAAACCTGGGGAACACCTTGGAGTGGAACACACCATCTCTCTACACCCCATACCCATTTTGTAGGCCTAATGCAGTGTAGTTTCCAACAACTACTAAACGAGAGCCTGAAGATAGAAGCTCAGGAAAGGCAACCTGGAGAACACCTTGGAGTGGAACACACCGTCTCTACACCCCATACACAATTTGTAGGCCTAATGCAGTGTAGTCTCCAACAACTACTAAATGAGAGCATTAAGATCGAAGCAATGGCGAGGAAACCTGGGGAACACCTTGGAGTGGAACACACCATCTCTCTACACCCCATACCCATTTTGTAGGCCTAATGCAGGGTAGTTTCCAACAACTACTAAACGAGAGCATTAAGATCGAAGCAATGGCTAGGAAACCTGGGGAACACCTTGGAGTGGAACACACCATCTCTCTACACCCCATACCCATTTTATAGGCCTAATGCAGTGTAGTTTTCTACAACTATTAAACGAGAGCCTGAAGATAGAAGCTCAGGAAAGGCAACCTGGAGAACACTTTGGAGTGGAACACACCGTCTCTACACCCCATACACAATTTGTAGGCCTAATGCAGTGTAGTCTCCAACAACTACTAAACGAAAGCATTAAGATCGAAGCAATGGCGAGGAAACCTGGGGAACACCTTGGAGTGGAACACACCATCTCTCTACACCCCATACCCAATTTGTAGGCCTAATGCAGTGTAGTTTTCTACAACTACTAAACGAGAGTCGGAAGACCGAAGCAATGTGGACGAAACCTGGGGAATGCCTTCGAGTGTAACACACCATCTCTCTACACCCCATACCCAATTTGTAGGCCTAATGCAGTGTAGTTTTCTACAACTACTAAACGAGAGTCGGAAGACCGAAGCAATGTGGACGAAACCTGGGGAATGCCTTCGAGTGTAACACACCATCTCTCTACACCCCATACCCAATTTGTAGGCCTAATGCAGTGTAGTTTTCTACAACTACTAAACGAGAGCCAGAAGATCGAAGCAATGGAGAGGAAACCTGGGGAACACCTTGGAGTGTAACACACCATCTCTCTACACCCCATACCCAATTTGTAGGCCTAATGCAGCGTAGTTTCCAACAACTACTAAATGAGAGCATTAAGATCGAAGCAATGGCGAGGAAACCTGGGGAACACCTTGGAGTGGAACACACCATCTCTCTACACCCCATACCCAATTTGTAGGCCTAATGCAGCGTAGTTTCCAACAACTACTAAACGAGAGCATTAAGATCGAAGCAATGGCGAGGAAACCTGGGGAACACCTTGGAGTGGAACACACCATCTCTCTACACCCCATACCCATTTTGTAGGCCTAATGCAGCGTGGTTTCCAACAACTACTAAACGAGAGCATTAAGATCGAAGCAATGGCTAGGAAACCTGGGGAACACCTTGGAGTGGAACACACCATCTCTCTACACCCCATACCCAATTTGTAGGCCTAATGCAGTGTAGTTTTCTACAACTACTAAACGAGAGTCGGAAGACCGAAGCAATGTGGACGAAACCTGGGGAACACCTTGGAGTGTAACACACTATCTCTCTACACCCCATACCCAATTTGTAGGCCTAATGCAGTGTAGTTTTCTATAACTACTAAACGAGAGTCGGCAGACCGAAGCAATGTGGACGAAACCTGGGGAACACCTTGGAGTGTAACACACCATCTCTCTACACCCCATACCCATTTTGTAGGCCTAATGCAGTGTAGTTTCTAACAACTACTAAACGAGAGCCTGAAGATAGAAGCTCAGGAAAGGCAACCTGGAGAACACCTTGGAGTGGAACACACCGTCACTACACCCCATACCCAATTTGTAGGCCTAATGCAGTGTAATTTCCAACAACTACTAAACGAGAGCATTAAGATTGAAGCAATGGCGAGGAAACCTGGGGAACACCTTGGAGTGGAAGACACCATCTCTCTACACCCCATACCCAATTTGTAGGCCTAATGCAGTGTAGTTTCCAACAACTACTAAACGAGAGCATTAAGATCGAAGCAATGGCGAGGAAACCTGGGGAACACCTTGGAGTGGAACGCACCATCTCTCTACACCCCATACCCAGTTTGTAGGCCTAATGCAGTGTAGTTTCCAACAACTACTAAATGAGAGCCTGAAAATAGAAGCTCAGGAAAGGCAACCTGGAGAACACCTTGGAGTGGAACACACCGTCTCTACACCCCATACCCAATTTGTAGGCCTAATGCAGTGCAGTTTCCAACAACTACTAAACGAGAGCATTAAGATCGAAGCAGTGGCGAGGAAACCTGGGGAACACCTTGGAGTGGAACACACCATCTCTCTACACCCCATACCCAATTTGTAGGCCTAATGCAGTGTAGTTTTCTACAACTACTAAACGAGAGTCGGAAGACCGAAGCAATGTGGACGAAACCTGGGGAACACCTTGGAGTGTAACACACCATCTCTCTACAACCTTACCCAATTTGTAGGCCTAATGCAGTGTAGTTTTCTACAACTACTAAACGAGAGTCGGAAGACCGAAGCAATGTGGACAAAACCTGGGGAACACCTTGAAATGGAACACACCATCTCTCTACACCCCATACCCAATTTGTAGGCCTAATGCAGTGTAGTTTCCAACAACTACTAAACGAGAGCCAGAAGATAGAAGCAATGGAGAGGAAACCTGGGGAACACCTTGGAGTGTAACACACCATCTCTCTACACCCCATACCCAATTTGTAGGCCTAATGCAGCGTAGTTTCCAACAACTACTAAACGAGAGCATTAAGATCGAAGCAATGGCGAGGAAACCTGGGGAACACCTTGGAGTGGAACACACCATCTCTCTACACCCCATACCCAATTCGTAGGCCTAATGCAGTGTAGTTTCCAACAACTACTAAACGAGAGCATTAAGATCGAAGCAATGGCGAGGAAACCTGGGGAACACCTTGGAGTGGAACACACCATCTCTCTACACCCCATACCCATTTTGTAGGCCTAATGCAGTGTAGTTTCCAACAACTACTAAACGAGAGCATTAAGATCGAAGCAATGGCGAGGAAACCTGGGGAACACCTTGGAGTGGAACACACCATCTCTCTACACCCCATACCCAATTTGTAGGCCTAATGCAGTGTAGTTTCCAACAACTACTAAACGAGAGCATTAAGATCGAAGCAATGGCGAGGAAACCTGGGGAACACCTTGGAGTGGAACACACCATCTCTCTACACCCCATACCCAATTTGTAGGCCTAATGCAGTGTAGTTTCCAACAACTACTAAACGAGAGCCAGAAGATCGAAGCAATGGAGAGGAAACCTGGGGAACACCTTGGAGTGTAACACACCATCTCTCTACACCCCATACCCAATTTGTAGGCCTAATGCAGCGTAGTTTCCAACAACTACTAAACGAGAGCATTAAGATCGAAGCAATGGCGAGGAAACCTGGGGAACACCTTGGAGTGGAACACACCATCTCTCTACACCCCATACCCAATTCGTAGGCCTAATGCAGTGTAGTTTCCAACAACTACTAAACGAGAGCATTAAGATCGAAGCAATGGCGAGGAAACCTGGGGAACACCTTGGAGTGGAACACACCATCTCTCTACACCCCATACCCATTTTGTAGGCCTAATGCAGTGTAGTTTCCAACAACTACTAAACGAGAGCATTAAGATCGAAGCAATGGTGAGGAAACCTGGGGAACACCTTGGAGTGGAACACACCATCTCTCTACACCCCATACCCAATTCGTAGGCCTAATGCAGTGTAGTTTCCAACAACTACTAAACGAGAGCATTAAGATCGAAGCAATGGCGAGGAAACCTGGGGAACACCTTGGAGTGGAACACACCATCTCTCTACACCCCATACCCAATTTGTAGGCCTAATGCAGTGTAGTTTCCAACAACTACTAAACGAGAGCCAGAAGATCGAAGCAATGGAGAGGAAACCTGGGGAACACCTTGGAGTGTAACACACCATCTCTCTACACCCCATACCTAATTTGTAGGCCTAATGCAGCGTAGTTTCCAACAACTACTAAATGAGAGCATTAAGATCGAAGCAATGGCGAGGAAACCTGGGGAACACCTTGGAGTGGAACACACCATCTCTCTACACCCCATACCAATTTTGTAGGCCTAATGCAGCGTAGTTTCCAACAACTACTAAACGAGAGCATTAAGATTGAAGCAATGGCTAGGAAACCTGGGGAACACCTTGGAGTGGAACACACCATCTCTCTACACCCCATACCCATTTTGTAGGCCTAATGCAGTGTAGTTTCCAACAACTACTAAACGAGAGCCTGAAGATAGAAGCTCAGGAAAGGCAACCTGGAGAACACCTTGGAGTGGAACACACCATCTCTCTACACCCCATACCCATTTTGTAGGCCTAATGCAGTGTAGTTTCCAACAACTACTAAACGAGAGCATTAAGATCGAAGCAATGGCGAGGAAACCTGGGGAACACCTTGGAGTGGAACACACCATCTCTCTACACCCCATACCCAATTTGTAGGCCTAATGCAGTGTAGTTTCCAACAACTACTAAACGAGAGCCAGAAGATCGAAGCAATGGCGAGGAAACCTGGGGAACACCTTGGAGTGTAACACACCATCTCTCTACACCCCATACCCAATTTGTAGGCCTAATGCAGCGTAGTTTCCAACAACTACTAAACGAGAGCATTAAGATCGAAGCAATGGCGAGGAAACCTGGGGAACACCTTGGAGTGGAACACACCATCTCTCTACACCCCATACCCATTTTGTAGGCCTAATGCAGTGTAGTTTCCAACAACTACTAAACGAGTGCATTAAGATCGAAGCAATGGCGAGGAAACCTGGGGAACACCTTGGAGTGGAACACACCATCTCTCTACACCCCATACTCAATTCGTAGGCCTAATGCAGTGTAGTTTCCAACAACTATTAAACGAGAGCATTAAGATCGAAGCAATGGCGAGGAAACCTGGGGAACACCTTGGAGTGGAACACACCATCTCTCTACACCCCATACCCAATTTGTAGGCCTAATGCAGTGTAGTTTCCAACAACTACTAAACGAGAGCCAGAAGATCGAAGCAATGGAGAGGAAACCTGGGGAACACCTTGGAGTGTAACACACCATCTCTCTACACCCCATACCTAATTTGTAGGCCTAATGCAGCGTAGTTTCCAACAACTACTAAATGAGAGCATTAAGATCGAAGCAATGGCGAGGAAACCTGGGGAACACCTTGGAGTGGAACACACCATCTCTCTACACCCCATACCCATTTTGTAGGCCTAATGCAGCGTAGTTTCCAACAACTACTAAACGAGAGCATTAAGATTGAAGCAATGGCTAGGAAACCTGGGGAACACCTTGGAGTGGAACACACCATCTCTCTACACCCCATACCCATTTTGTAGGCCTAATGCAGTGTAGTTTCCAACAACTACTAAACGAGAGCCTGAAGATAGAAGCTCAGGAAAGGCAACCTGGAGAACACCTTGGAGTGGAACACACCATCTCTCTACACCCCATACCCATTTTGTAGGCCTAATGCAGTGTAGTTTCCAACAACTACTAAACGAGAGCATTAAGATCGAAGCAATGGCGAGGAAACCTGGGGAACACCTTGGAGTGGAACACACCATCTCTCTACACCCCATACCCAATTCGTAGGCCTAATGCAGTGTAGTTTCCAACAACTACTAAACGAGAGCATTAAGATCGAAGCAATGGCGAGGAAACCTGGGGAACACCTTGGAGTGGAACACACCATCTCTCTACACCCCATACCCAATTTGTAGGCCTAATGCAGTGTAGTTTCCAACAACTACTAAACGAGAGCCAGAAGATCGAAGCAATGGAGAGGAAACCTGGAGAACACCTTGGAGTGTAACACACCATCTCTCTACACCCCATACCCAATTTGCAGGCCTAATGCAGCGTAGTTTCCAACAACTACTAAATGAGAGCATTAAGATCGAAGCAATGGCGAGGAAACCTGGGGAACACCTTGGAGTGGAACACACCATCTCTCTACACCCCATACCCATTTTGTAGGCCTAATGCAGCGTAGTTTCCAACAACTACTAAACGAGAGCATTAAGATCGAAGCAATGGCGAGGAAACCTGGGGAACACCTTGGAGTGGAACACACCATCTCTCTACACCCCATACCCATTTTGTAGGCCTAATGCAGTGTAGTTTCCAACAACTACTAAACGAGAGCCTGAAGATAGAAGCTCAGGAAAGGCAACCTGGAGAACACCTTGGAGTGGAACACACCGTCTCTACACCCCATACACAATTTGTAGGCCTAATGCAGTGTAGTCTCCAACAACTACTAAACGAGAGCATTAAGATCGAAGCAATGGCGAGGAAACCTGGGGAACACCTTGGAGTGGAACACACCATCTCTCTACACCCCATACCCATTTTGTAGGCCTAATGCAGTGTAGTTTCCAACAACTACTAAACGAGAGCCTGAAGATAGAAGCTCAGGAAAGGCAACCTGGAGAACACCTTGGAGTGGAACACACCATCTCTCTACACCCCATACCCATTTTGTAGGGCTAATGCAGTGTAGTTTCCAACAACTACTAAACGAGAGCATTAAGATCGAAGCAATGGCGAGGAAACCTGGGGAACACCTTGGAGTGGAACACACCATCTCTCTACACCCCATACCCAATTCGTAGGCCTAATGCAGTGTAGTTTCCAACAACTACTAAACGAGAGCATTAAGATCGAAGCAATGGCGAGGAAACCTAGGGAACACCTTGGAGTGGAACACACCATCTCTCTACACCCCATACCCAATTTGTAGGCCTAATGCAGTGTAGTTTCCAACAACTACTAAACGAGAGCCAGAAGTTCGAAGCAATGGAGAGGAAACCTGGGGAACACCTTGGAGTGTAACACACCATCTCTCTACACCCCATACCCAATTTGTAGGCCTAATGCAGCGTAGTTTCCAACAACTACTAAACGAGAGCCTGAAGATAGAAGCTCAGGAAAGGCAACCTGGAGAACACCTTGGAGTGAAACACTCCGTCTCTACACACCATACCCAATTTGTAGGGCTAATGCAGAGTAGTTTCCAACAACTACTAAACGAGAGCATTAAGATCGAAGCAATGGCGATGAAACCTGGGGAACACCTTGGAGTGGAAGACACCATCTCTCTACACCCCATACCCAATTTGTAGGCCTAATGCTGCGTAGTTTCCAACAACTACTAAACGAGAGCATTAAGATCGAAGCAATGGCGAGGAAACCTGGGGAACACCTTGGAGTGGAACGCACCATCTTTCTACACCCCATACCCATTTTGTAGGCCTAATGCAGTGTAGTTTCCAACAACTACTAAACGAGAGCCTGAAGATAGAAGCTCAGGAAAGGCAACCTGGAGAACACCTTGGAGTGGAACACACCGTCTCTACACCCCATACACAATTTGTAGGCCTAATGCAGTGTAGTTTCCAACAACTACTAAACGAGAGCATTAAGATCGAAGCAATGGCGAGGAAACCTGGGGAACACCTTGGAGTGGAACACACCATCTCTTTACACCCCATACCCAATTTGTAGGCCTAATGCAGTGTAGTTTTCTACAACTATTAAACGAGAGTCGGAAGACCGAAGCAATGTGGACGAAACCTGGGGAACACCTTGGAGTGTAACACACCATCTCTCTACATCCAATACCCAATTTGTAGGCCTAATGCAGTGTAGTTTTCTACAACTACTAAACGAGAGTCGGAAGACCGAAGCAATGTGGACAAAACCTGGGGAACACCTTGGAGTGGAACACACCATCTCTCTACACCCCATACCCAATTTGTAGGCCTAATGCAGTGTAGTTTCCAACAACTACTAAACGAGAGCCAGAAGATCGAAGCAATGGAGAGGAAACCTGGGGAACACCTTGGAGTGGAACACACCATCTCTCTACACCCCATACCCATTTTGTAGGCCTAATGCAGTGTAGTTTCCAACAACTACTAAACGAGAGCCTGAAGATAGAAGCTCAGGAAAGGCAACCTGGAGAACGCCTTGGAGTGGAACACACCGTCTCTACACCCCATACACAATTTGTAGGCCTAATGCAGTGTAGTTTCCAACAACTACTAAACGAGAGCATTAAGATCGAAGCAATGGCGAGGAAACCTGGGGAACACCTTGGAGTGGAACACACCATCTCTCTACACCCCATACCCAATTTGTAGGCCTAATGCAGTGTAGTCTCCAACAACTACTAATTGAGAGCATTAAGATCGAAGCAATGGCGAGGAAACCTGGGGAACGCCTTGGAGTGTAACACACCATCTCTTTACACCCCATACCCAATTTGTAGGCCTAATGCAGTGTAGTTTTCTACAACTACTAAACGAGAGTCGGAAGACCGAAGCAATGTGGACGAAACCTGGGGAACATCTTGGAGTGGAACACACCATCTCTCTACACCCCATACCCAATTTGTAGGCCTAATGCAGTGTAGTTTCCAACAACTACTAAACGAGAGCCAGAAGATCGAAGCAATGGAGAGGAAACCTGGGGAACACCTTGGAGTGTAACACACCATCTCTCTACACCCCATACCCAATTTGTAGGCCTAATGCAGCGTAGTTTCCAACAACTACTAAATGAGAGCATTAAGATCGAAGCAATGGCGAGGAAACCTGGGGAACACCTTGGAGTGGAACACACCATCTCTCTACACCCCATACCCAATTTGTAGGCCTAATGCAGCATAGTTTCCAACAACTACTAAACGAGAGCATTAACATCGAAGCAATGGCGAGGAAACCTGGGGAACACCTTGGAGTGGAACACACCATCTCTCTACACCCCATACCCATTTTGTAGGCCTAATGCAGCGTAGTTTCCAACAACTACTAAACGAGAACCTGAAGAAAGAAGCTCAGGAAAGGCAACCTGGAGAACACCTTGGAGTGGAACACACCGTCTCTACACCCCATACACAATTTGTAGGCCTAATGCAGTGTAGTCTCCAACAACTACTAAACGAGAGCATTAAGATCGAAGCAATGGCGAGGAAACCTGGGGAACACCTTGGAGTGGAACACACCATCTCTCTACACCCCATACCCAATTTGTAGGCCTAATGCAGTGTAGTTTCCAACAACTACTAAACGAGAGCCTGAAGATAGAAGCTCAGGAAAGGCAAACTGGAGAACACCTTGGAGTGGAACACACTGTCTCTACACCCCATACACAATTTGTAGGCCTAATGCAGTGTAGTCTCCAACAACTACTAAACGAGAGCATTAAGATCGAAGCAACGGCGAGGAAACCTGGGGAACACCTTGGAGTGGAACACACCATCTCTCTACACCCCATACCCAATTTGTAGGCCTAATGCAGTGTAGTTTCCAACAACTACTAAATGAGAGTATTAAGATCGAAGCAATGGCGAGGAAACCTGGGGAACACCTTGGAGTGGAACACACCATCTCTCTACACCCCATACCCAATTTGTAGGCCTAATGCAGTGTAGTTTTCTACAACTACTAAACGAGAGTCGGAAGACCGAAGCAATGTGGACAAAACCTGGGGAACGCCTTGGAGTGTAACACACCATCTCTCTACACCCCATACCCAATTAGTAGGCCTAATGCATTGTAGTTTTCTACAACTACTAAACGAGAGTCGGAAAACCGAAGCAATGTGGACGAAACTTGGGGAACATCTTGGAGTGGAACACACCATCTCTCTACACCCCATACCCAATTTGTAGGCCTAATGCAGTGTAGCTTCCAACAACTACTAAACGAGAGCCAGAAGATCGAAGCAATGGAGAGGAAACCTGGGGAACACCTTGGAGTGTAACACACCATCTCTCTACACCCCATACCCAGTTTGTACGCCTAATGCAGCGTAGTTTCCAACAATTACTAAACGAGAGCATTAAGATCGAAGCAATGGCGAGGAAACCTGGGGAACACCTTGGAGTGGAACACACCATCTCTCTACACCCCATACCCAATTTGTAGGCCTAATGCAGCGTAGTTTCCAACAACTACTAAACGAGAGCATTAAGATCGAAGCAATGGCGAGGAAACCTGGGGAACACCTTGGAGTGGAACACACCATCTCTCTACACCCCATACCCATTTTGTAGGCCTAATGCAGGGTAGTTTCCAACAACTACTAAACGAGAGCATTAAGATCGAAGCAATGGCTAGGAAACCTGGGGAACACCTTGGAGTGGAACACACCATCTCTCTACACCCCATACCCATTTTGTAGGCCTAATGCAGTGTAGTTTTCTACAACTACTAAACGAGAGCCTGAAGATAGAAGCTCAGGAAAGGCAACCTGGAGAACACTTTGGAGTGGAACACACCGTCTCTACACCCCATACACAATTTGTAGGCCTAATGCAGTGTAGTCTCCAACAACTACTAAACGAGAGCATTAAGATCGAAGCAATGGCGAGGAAACCTGGGGAACACCTTGGAGTGGAACACACCATCTCTCTACACCCCATACCCAATTTGTAAGCCTAATGCAGTGTAGTTTTCTACAACTACTAAACGAGAGTCGGAAGACCGAAGCAATGTGGACGAAACCTGGGGAATGCCTTCGAGTGTAACACACCATCTCTCTACACCCCATACCCAATTTGTAGGCCTAATGCAGTGTAGTTTTCTACAACTACTAAACGAGAGTCGGAAGACCGAAGCAATGTGGACGAAACCTGGGGAACATCCTGGAGTGGAACACACCATCTCTCTACACCCCATACCCAATTTGTAGGCCTAATGCAGTGTAGTTTCCAACAACTACTAAACGAGAGCCAGAAGATCGAAGCAATGGAGAGGAAACCTGGGGAACACCTTGGAGTGTAACACACCATCTCTCTACACCCCATACCCAATTTGTAGGCCTAATGCAGCGTAGTTTCCAACAACTACTAAATGAGAGCATTAAGATCGAAGCAATGGCGAGGAAACCTGGGGAACACCTTGGAGTGGAACACACCATCTCTCTACACCCCATACCCAATTTGTAGGCCTAATGCAGCGTAGTTTCCAACAACTACTAAACGAGAGCATTAAGATCGAAGCAATGGCGAGGAAACCTGGGGAACACCTTGGAGTGGAACACACCATCTCTTTACACCCCATACCCATTTTGTAGGCCTAATGCAGCGTGGTTTCCAACAACTACTAAACGAGAGCATTAAGATCGAAGCAATGGCTAGGAAACCTGGGGAACACCTTGAAGTGGAACACACCATCTTTCTACACCCCATACCCAATTTGTAGGCCTAATGCAGTGTAGTTTTCTACAACTACTAAACGAGAGTCGGAAGACCGAAGCAATGTGGACGAAACCTGGGGAACACCTTGGAGTGTAACACACTATCTCTCTACACCCCATACCCAATTTGTAGGCCTAATGCAGTGTAGTTTTCTACAACTACTAAACGAAGGTCGGAAGACCGAAGCAATGTGGACGAAACCTGGGGAACACCTTGGAGTGGAACACACCATCTCTCTACACCCCATACCCAATTTGTAGGCCTAATGCAGTGTAGTTTTCTACAACTACTAAACGAGAGTCGGAAGACCGAAGCAATGTGGACGAAACTTGGGGAACATCTTGGAGTGGAACACACCATCTCTCTACACCCCATACCCAATTTGTAGGCCTAATGCAGTGTAGCTTCCAACAACTACTAAACGAGAGCCAGAAGATCGAAGCAATGGAGAGGAAACCTGGGGAACACCTTGGAGTGTAACACACCATCTCTCTACACCCCATACCCAGTTTGTACGCCTAATGCAGCGTAGTTTCCAACAATTACTAAACGAGAGCATTAAGATCGAAGCAATGGCGAGGAAACCTGGGGAACACCTTGGAGTGGAACACACCATCTCTCTACACCCCATACCCAATTTGTAGGCCTAATGCAGCGTAGTTTCCAACAACTACTAAACGAGAGCATTAAGATCGAAGCAATGGCGAGGAAACCTGGGGAACACCTTGGAGTGGAACACACCATCTCTCTACACCCCATACCCATTTTGTAGGCCTAATGCAGGGTAGTTTCCAACAACTACTAAACGAGAGCATTAAGATCGAAGCAATGGCTAGGAAACCTGGGGAACACCTTGGAGTGGAACACACCATCTCTCTACACCCCATACCCATTTTGTAGGCCTAATGCAGTGTAGTTTTCTACAACTACTAAACGAGAGCCTGAAGATAGAAGCTCAGGAAAGGCAACCTGGAGAACACTTTGGAGTGGAACACACCGTCTCTACACCCCATACACAATTTGTAGGCCTAATGCAGTGTAGTCTCCAACAACTACTAAACGAGAGCATTAAGATCGAAGCAATGGCGAGGAAACCTGGGGAACACCTTGGAGTGGAACACACCATCTCTCTACACCCCATACCCAATTTGTAAGCCTAATGCAGTGTAGTTTTCTACAACTACTAAACGAGAGTCGGAAGACCGAAGCAATGTGGACGAAACCTGGGGAATGCCTTCGAGTGTAACACACCATCTCTCTACACCCCATACCCAATTTGTAGGCCTAATGCAGTGTAGTTTTCTACAACTACTAAACGAGTCGGAAGACCGAAGCAATGTGGACGAAACCTGGGGAACATCTTGGAGTGGAACACACCATCTCTCTACACCCCATACCCAATTTGTAGGCCTAATGCAGCGTAGTTTCCAACAACTACTAAACGAGAGCATTAAGATCGAAGCAATGGCGAGGAAACCTGGGGAACACCTTGGAGTGGAACACACCATCTCTCTACACCCCATACCCATTTTGTAGGCCTAATGCAGGGTAGTTTCCAACAACTACTAAACGAGAGCATTAAGATCGAAGCAATGGCTAGGAAACCTGGGGAACACCTTGGAGTGGAACACACCATCTCTCTACACCCCATACCCATTTTGTAGGCCTAATGCAGTGTAGTTTTCTACAACTACTAAACGAGAGCCTGAAGATAGAAGCTCAGGAAAGGCAACCTGGAGAACACTTTGGAGTGGAACACACCGTCTCTACACCCCATACACAATTTGTAGGCCTAATGCAGTGTAGTCTCCAACAACTACTAAACGAGAGCATTAAGATCGAAGCAATGGCGAGGAAACCTGGGGAACACCTTGGAGTGGAACACACCATCTCTCTACACCCCATACCCAATTTGTAAGCCTAATGCAGTGTAGTTTTCTACAACTACTAAACGAGAGTCGGAAGACCGAAGCAATGTGGACGAAACCTGGGGAATGCCTTCGAGTGTAACACACCATCTCTCTACACCCCATACCCAATTTGTAGGCCTAATGCAGTGTAGTTTTCTACAACTACTAAACGAGTCGGAAGACCGAAGCAATGTGGACGAAACCTGGGGAACATCTTGGAGTGGAACACACCATCTCTCTACACCCCATACCCAATTTGTAGGCCTAATGCAGTGTAGTTTCCAACAACTACTAAACGAGAGCCAGAAGATCGAAGCAATGGAGAGGAAACCTGGGGAACACCTTGGAGTGTAACACACCATCTCTCTACACCCCATACCCAATTTGTAGGCCTAATGCAGCGTAGTTTCCAACAACTACTAAATGAGAGCATTAAGATCGAAGCAATGGCGAGGAAACCTGGGGAACACCTTGGAGTGGAACACACCATCTCTCTACACCCCATACCCAATTTGTAGGCCTAATGCAGCGTAGTTTCCAACAACTACTAAACGAGAGCATTAAGATCGAAGCAATGGCGAGGAAACCTGGGGAACACCTTGGAGTGGAACACACCATCTCTTTACACCCCATACCCATTTTGTAGGCCTAATGCAGCGTGGTTTCCAACAACTACTAAACGAGAGCATTAAGATCGAAGCAATGGCTAGGAAACCTGGGGAACACCTTGAAGTGGAACACACCATCTCTCTACAACCCATACCCAATTTGTAGGCCTAATGCAGTGTAGTTTTCTACAACTACTAAACGAGAGTCGGAAGACCGAAGCAATGTGGACGAAACCTGGGGAACACCTTGGAGTGTAACACACTATCTCTCTACACCCCATACCCAATTTGTAGGCCTAATGCAGTGTAGTTTTCTACAACTACTAAACGAAGGTCGGAAGACCGAAGCAATGTGGACGAAACCTGGGGAACACCTTGGAGTGGAACACACCATCTCTCTACACCCCATACCCAATTTGTAGGCCTAATGCAGTGTAGTTTCCAACAACTACTAAACGAGAGCCAGAAGATCGAAGCAATGGAGAGGAAACCTGGGGAACACCTTGGAGTGTAACACACCATCTCTCTACACCCCATACCCAATTTGTAGGCCTAATGCAGCGTAGTTTCCAACAACTACTAAATGAGAGCATTAAGATCGAAGCAATGGCGAGGAAACCTGGGGAACACCTTGGAGTGGAACACACCATCTCTCTACACCCCATACCCAATTTGTAGGCCTAATGCAGCGTAGTTTCCAACAACTACTAAACGAGAGCATTAAGATCGTAGCAATGGCGAGGAAACCTGGGGAACACCTTGGAGTGGAACACACCATCTCTCTACACCCCATACCCATTTTGTAGGCCTAATGCAGCGTGGTTTCCAACAACTACTAAACGAGAGCATTAAGATCGAAGCAATGGCTAGGAAACCTGGGGAACACCTTGAAGTGGAACACACCATCTCTCTACACCCCATACCCAATTTGTAGGCCTAATGCAGTGTAGTTTTCTACAACTACTAAACGAGAGTCGGAAGACCGAAGCAATGTAGACGAAACCTGGGGAACACCTTGGAGTGTAAAACACTATCTCTCTACACCCCATACCCAATTTGTAGGCCTAATGCAGTGTAGTTTTCTACAACTACTAAACGAGAGTCGGCAGACCGAAGCAATGTGGACGAAACCTGGGGAACACTTTGGAGTGGAACACACCATCTCTCTACACCCCATACCCAATTTGTAGGCCTAATGCAGTGTAGTTTCCAACAACTACTAAACGAGAGCCAGAAGATCGAAGCAATGGAGAGGAAACCTGGGGAACACCTTGGAGTGTAACACACCATCTCTCTACACCCCATACCCAATTTGTAGGCGTAATGCAGCGTTGTTTCCAACAACTACTAAACGAGAGTCGGAAGACCGAAGCAATGTGGACGAAACCTGGGGAACACCTTGGAGTGGAACACACCAGCTCTCTACACCCCATACCCAATTTGTAGGCTTAATGCAGTGTAGTTTCCAACAACTACTAAACGAGAGCCAGAAGATCGAAGCAATGGAGAGGAAACCTGGGGAACACCTTGGAGTGTAACACACCATCTCTCTACACCCCATACCCATTTTGTAGGCCTAATGCAGTGTAGTTTCTAACAACTACTAAACGAGAGCCTGAAGATAGAAGCTCAGGAAAGGCAACCTGGAGAACACCTTGGAGTGGAACACACCGTCACTACACCCCATACCCAATTTGTAGGCCTAATGCAGTGTAATTTCCAACAACTACTAAACGAGAGCATTAAGATCGAAGCAATGGCGAGGAAACCTGGGGAACACCTTGGAGTGGAAGACACCATCTCTCTACACCCCATACCCAATTTGTAGGCCTAATGCAGTGTAGTTTCCAACAACTACTAAACGAGAGCATTAAGATCGAAGCAATGGCGAGGAAACCTGGGGAACACCTTGGAGTTGAATGCACCATCTCTCTACACCCCATACCCAGTTTGTAGGCCTAATGCAGTGTAGTTTCCAACAACTACTAAATGAGAGCCTGAAGATAGAAGCTCAGGAAAGGCAACCTGGAGAACACCTTGGAGTGGAACACACCGTCTCTACACCCCATACCCAATTTGTAGGCCTAATGCAGTGTAGTTTCCAACAACTACTAAACGAGAGCATTAAGATCGAAGCAATGGCGAGGAAACCTGGGGAACACCTTGGAGTGGAACACACCATCTCTCTACACCCCATACCCATTTTGTAGGCCTAATGCAGTGTAGTTTCCAACAACTACTAAACGAGAGCCTGAAGATAGAAGCTCATGAAAGGCAACCTGGAGAACACCTTGGAGTGGAACACACCGTCTTTACACCCCATACACAATTTGTAGGCCTAATGCAGTGTAGTTTCCAACAACTACTAAACGAGAGCATTAAGATCGAAGCAATGGCGAGGAAACCTGGGGAACACCTTGGAGTGGAACACAGCATCTCTTTACACCCCATACCCAATTTGTAGGCCTAATGCAGTGTAGTTTTCTACAACTACTAAACGAGAGTCGGAAGACCGAAGCAATGTGGACGAAACCTGGGGAACACCTTGGAGTGTAACACACCATCTCTCTACAACCCATACCCAATTTGTAGGCCTAATGCAGTGAAGTTTTCTACAACTACTAAACGAGAGTCGGAAGACCGAAGCAATGTGGACAAAACCTGGGGAACACCTTGGAGTGGAACACACCATCTCTCTACACCCCATACCCAATTTGTAGGCCTAATGCAGTGTAGTTTCCAACAACTACTAAACGAGAGCCAGAAGATCGAAGCAATGGAGAGGAAACCTGGGGAACACCTTGGAGTGTAACACACCATCTCTCTACACCCTATACCCAATTTGTAGGCCTAATGCAGCGTAGTTTCCAACAACTACTAAACGAGAGCATTAAGATCGAAGCAATGGCGAGGAAACCTGGGGAACACCTTGGAGTGGAACACACCATCTCTCTACACCCCATACCCATTTTGTAGGCCTAATGCAGTGTAGTTTCCAACAACTACTAAACGAGAGCCTGAAGATAGAAGCTCAGGAAAGGCAACCTGGAGAACACCTTGGAGTGGAACACACCGTCTCTACACCCCATACACAATTTGTAGGCCTAATGCAGTGTAGTCTCCAACAACTACTAAATGAGAGCATTAAGATCGAAGCAATGGCGAGGAAACCTGGGGAACACCTTGGAGTGGAACACACCATCTCTCTACACCCCATACCCATTTTGTAGGCCTAATGCAGGGTAGTTTCCAACAACTACTAAACGAGAGCATTAAGATCGAAGCAATGGCTAGGAAACCTGGGGAACACCTTGGAGTGGAACACACCATCTCTCTACACCCCATACCCATTTTGTAGGCCTAATGCAGTGTAGTTTTCTACAACTATTAAACGAGAGCCTGAAGATAGAAGCTCAGGAAAGGCAACCTGGAGAACACTTTGGAGTGGAACACACCGTCTCTACACCCCATACACAATTTGTAGGCCTAATGCAGTGTAGTCTCCAACAACTACTAAACGAGAGCATTAAGATCGAAGCAATGGCGAGGAAACCTGGGGAACACCTTGGAGTGGAACACACCATCTCTCTACACCCCATACCCAATTTGTAGGCCTAATGCAGTGTAGTTTTCTACAACTACTAAACGAGAGTCGGAAGACCGAAGCAATGTGGACGAAACCTGGGGAATGCCTTCGAGTGTAACACACCATCTCTCTACACCCCATACCCAATTTGTAGGCCTAATGCAGTGTAGTTTTCTACAACTACTAAACGAGAGTCGGAAGACCGAAGCAATGTGGTCGAAACCTGGGGAACATCTTGGAGTGGAACACACCATCTCTCTACACCCCATACCCAATTTGTAGGCCAAATGCAGTGTAGTTTCCAACAACTACTAAACGAGAGCCAGAAGATCGAAGCAATGGAGAGGAAACCTGGGGAACACCTTGGAGTGTAACACACCATCTCTCTACACCCCATACCCAATTTGTAGGCCTAATGCAGCGTAGTTTCCAACAACTCCTAAATGAGAGCATTAAGATCGAAGCAATGGCGAGGAAACCTGGGGAACACCTTGGAGTGGAACACACCATCTCTCTACACCCCATACCCAATTTGTATGCCTAATGCAGTGTAGTTTTCTACAACTACTAAACGAGAGTCGGAAGACCGAAGCAATGTGGACAAAACCTGGGGAACGCCTTGGAGTGGAACACACCATCTCTCTACACCCCATACCCAATTTGTAGGCCTAATGCAGTGTAGTTTCCAACAACTACTAAACGAGAGCCAGAAGATCGAAGCAATGGAGAGGAAACCTGGGGAACACCTTGGAGTGTAACACACCATCTCTCTACACCCCATACCCAATTTGTAGGCCTAATGCAGCGTAGTTTCCAACAACTACTAAATGAGAGCATTAAGATCGAAGCAATGGCGAGGAAACCTGGGGAACACCTTGGAGTGGGACACACCATCTCTCTACACCCCATACCCAATTTGTAGGCCTAATGCAGCGTAGTTTCCAACAACTACTAAACGAGAGCATTAAGATCGAAGCAATGGCGAGGAAACCTGGGGAACACCTTGGAGTGGAACACACCATCTCTCTACACCCCATACCCATTTTGTAGGCCTAATGCAGCGTGGTTTCCAACAACTACTAAACGAGAGCATTAAGATCGAAGCAATGGCTAGGAAACCTGGGGAACACCTTGAAGTGGAACACACCATCTCTCTACACCCCATACCCAATTTGTAGGCCTAATGCAGTGTAGTTTTCTACAACTACTAAACGAGAGTCGGAAGACCGAAGCAATGTGGACGAAACCTGGGGAACACCTTGGAGTGTAACACACTATCTCTCTACACCCCATACCCAATTTGTAGGCCTAATGCAGTGTAGTTTTCTACAACTACTAAACGAGAGTCGGCAGACCGAAGCAATGTGGACGAAACCTGGGGAACACCTTGGAGTGGAACACACCATCTCTCTACACCCCATACCCAATTTGTAGGCCTAATGCAGTGTAGTTTCCAACAACTACTAAACGAGATCCAGAAGATCGAAGCAATGGAGAGGAAACCTGGGGAACACCTTGGAGTGTAACACACCATCTCTCTACACCCCATACCCAATTTGTAGGCGTAATGCAGCGTTGTTTCCAACAACTACTAAACGAGAGTCGGAAGACCGAAGCAATGTGGACTTAACCTGGGGAACACCTTGGAGTGGAACACACCAGCTCTCTACACCCCATACCCAATTTGTAGGCTTAATGCAGTGTAGTTTCCAACAACTACTAAACGAGAGCCAGAAGATCGAAGCAATGGAGAGGAAACCTGGGGAACACCTTGGAGTGTAACACACCATCTCTCTACACCCCATACCCATTTTGTAGGCCTAATGCAGTGTAGTTTCTAACAACTACTAAACGAGAGCCTGAAGATAGAAGCTCAGGAAAGGCAACCTGGAGAACACCTTGGAGTGGAACACACCGTCACTACACCCCATACCCAATTTGTAGGCCTAATGCAGTGTAATTTCCAACAACTACTAAACGAGAACATTAAGATCGAAGCAATGGCGAGGAAACCTGGGGAACACCTTGGAGTGGAAGACACCATCTCTCTACACCCCATACCCAATTTGTAGGCCTAATGCAGTGTAGTTTCCAACAACTACTAAACGAGAGCATTAAGATCGAAGCAATGGCGAGGAAACCTGGGGAACACCTTGGAGTTGAATGCACCATCTCTCTACACCCCATACCCAGTTTGTAGGCCTAATGCAGTGTAGTTTCCAACAACTACTAAATGAGAGCCTGAAGATAGAAGCTCAGGAAAGGCAACCTGGAGAACACCTTGGAGTGGAACACACCGTCTCTACACCCCATACCCAATTTGTAGGCCTAATGCAGTGTAGTTTCCAACAACTACTAAACGAGAGCATTAAGATCGAAGCAATGGCGAGGAAACCTGGGGAACACCTTGGAGTGGAACACACCATCTCTCTACACCCCATACCCATTTTGTAGGCCTAATGCAGTGTAGTTTCCAACAACTACTAAACGAGAGCCTGAAGATAGAAGCTCCTGAAAGGCAACCTGGAGAACACCTTGGAGTGGAACACACCGTCTCTACACCCCATACACAATTTGTAGGCCTAATGCAGTGTAGTTTCCAACAACTACTAAACGAGAGCATTAAGATCGAAGCAATGGCGAGGAAACCTGGGGAACACCTTGGAGTGGAAGACACCATCTCTCTACACCCCATACCCAATTTGTAGGCCTAATGCAGTGTAGTTTCCAACAACTACTAAACGAGAGCATTAAGATCGAAGCAATGGCGAGGAAACCTGGGGAACACCTTGGAGTTGAATGCACCATCTCTCTACACCCCATACCCAGTTTGTAGGCCTAATGCAGTGTAGTTACAACAACTACTAAATGAGAGCCTGAAGATAGAAGCTCAGGAAAGGCAACCTGGAGAACACCTTGGAGTGGAACACACCGTCTCTACACCCCATACCCAATTTGTAGGCCTAATGCAGTGTAGTTTCCAACAACTACTAAACGAGAGCATTAAGATCGAAGCAATGGCGAGGAAACCTGGGGAACACCTTGGAGTGGAACACACCATCTCTCTACACCCCATACCCATTTTGTAGGCCTAATGCAGTGTAGTTTCCAACAACTACTAAACGAGAGCCTGAAGATAGAAGCTCATGAAAGGCAACCTGGAGAACACCTTGGAGTGGAACACACCGTCTCTACACCCCATACACAATTTGTAGGCCTAATGCAGTGTAGTTTCCAACAACTACTAAACGAGAGCATTAAGATCGAAGCAATGGCGAGGAAACCTGGGGAACACCTTGGAGTGGAACACAGCATCTCTTTACACCCCATATCCAATTTGTAGGCCTAATGCAGTGTAGTTTTCTACAACTACTAAACGAGAGTCGGAAGACCGAAGCAATGTGGACGAAACCTGGGGAACACCTTCGAGTGTAACACACCATCTCTCTACAACCCATACCCAATTTGTAGGCCTAATGCAGTGAAGTTTTCTACAACTACTAAACGAGAGTCGGAAGACCGAAGCAATGTGGACAAAACCTGGGGAACACCTTGGAGTGGAACACACCATCTCTCTACACCCCATACCCAATTTGTAGGCCTAATGCAGTGTAGTTTCCAACAACTACTAAACGAGAGCCAGAAGATCGAAGCAATGGAGAGGAAACCTGGGGAACACCTTGGAGTGTAACACACCATCTCTCTACACCCTATACCCAATTTGTAGGCCTAATGCAGCCTAGTTTCCAACAACTACTAAACGAGAGCATTAAGATCGAAGCAATGGCGAGGAAACCTGGGGAACACCTTGGAGTGGAACACACCATCTCTCTACACCCCATACCCATTTTGTAGGCCTAATGCAGTGTAGTTTCCAACAACTACTAAACGAGAGCCTGAAGATAGAAGCTCAGGAAAGGCAACCTGGAGAACACCTTGGAGTGGAACACACCGTCTCTACACCCCATACACAATTTGTAGGCCTAATGCAGTGTAGTCTCCAACAACTACTAAATGAGAGCATTAAGATCGAAGCAATGGCGAGGAAACCTGGGGAACACCTTGGAGTGGAACACACCATCTCTCTACACCCCATACCCATTTTGTAGGCCTAATGCAGGGTAGTTTCCAACAACTACTAAACGAGAGCATTAAGATCGAAGCAATGGCTAGGAAACCTGGGGAACACCTTGGAGTGGAACACACCATCTCTCTACACCCCATACCCATTTTATAGGCCTAATGCAGTGTAGTTTTCTACAACTATTAAACGAGAGCCTGAAGATAGAAGCTCAGGAAAGGCAACCTGGAGAACACTTTGGAGTGGAACACACCGTCTCTACACCCCATACACAATTTGTAGGCCTAATGCAGTGTAGTCTCCAACAACTACTAAACGAGAGCATTAAGATCGAAGCAATGGCGAGGAAACCTGGGGAACACCTTGGAGTGGAACACACCATCTCTCTACACCCCATACCCAATTTGTAGGCCTAATGCAGTGTAGTTTTCTACAACTACTAAACGAGAGTCGGAAGACCGAAGCAATGTGGACGAAACCTGGGGAATGCCTTCGAGTGTAACACACCATCTCTCTACACCCCATACCCAATTTGTAGGCCTAATGCAGTGTAGTTTTCTACAACTACTAAACGAGAGTCGGAAGACCGAAGCAATGTGGACGAAACCTGGGGAATGCCTTCGAGTGTAACACACCATCTCTCTACACCCCATACCCAATTTGTAGGCCTAATGCAGTGTAGTTTTCTACAACTACTAAACGAGAGCCAGAAGATCGAAGCAATGGAGAGGAAACCTGGGGAACACCTTGGAGTGTAACACACCATCTCTCTACACCCCATACCCAATTTGTAGGCCTAATGCAGCGTAGTTTCCAACAACTACTAAATGAGAGCATTAAGATCGAAGCAATGGCGAGGATACCTGGGGAACACCTTGGAGTGGAACACACCATCTCTCTACACCCCATACCCAATTTGTAGGCCTAATGCAGCGTAGTTTCCAACAACTACTAAACGAGAGCATTAAGATCGAAGCAATGGCGAGGAAACCTGGGGAACACCTTGGAGTGGAACACACCATCTCTCTACACCCCATACCCATTTTGTAGGCCTAATGCAGCGTGGTTTCCAACAACTACTAAACGAGAGCATTAAGATCGAAGCAATGGCTAGGAAACCTGGGGAACACCTTGGAGTGGAACACACCATCTCTCTACACCCCATACCCAATTTGTAGGCCTAATGCAGTGTAGTTTTCTACAACTACTAAACGAGAGTCGGAAGACCGAAGCAATGTGGACGAAACCTGGGGAACACCTTGGAGTGTAACACACTATCTCTCTACACCCCATACCCAATTTGTAGGCCTAATGCAGTGTAGTTTTCTACAACTACTAAACGAGAGTCGGCAGACCGAAGCAATGTGGACGAAACCTGGGGAACACCTTGGAGTGTAACACACCATCTCTCTACACCCCATACCCATTTTGTAGGCCTAATGCAGTGTAGTTTCTAACAACTACTAAACGAGAGCCTGAAGATAGAAGCTCAGGAAAGGCAACCTGGAGAACACCTTGGAGTGGAACACACCGTCACTACACCCCATACCCAATTTGTAGGCCTAATGCAGTGTAATTTCCAACAACTACTAAACGAGAGCATTAAGATCGAAGCAATGGCGAGGAAACCTGGGGAACACCTTGGAGTGGAAGACACCATCTCTCTACACCCCATACCCAATTTGTAGGCCTAATGCAGTGTAGTTTCCAACAACTACTAAACGAGAGCATTAAGATCGAAGCAATGGCGAGGAAACCTGGGGAACACCTTGGAGTGGAACGCACCATCTCTCTACACCCCATACCCAGTTTGTAGGCCTAATGCAGTGTAGTTTCCAACAACTACTAAATGAGAGCCTGAAAATAGAAGCTCAGGAAAGGCAACCTGGAGAACACCTTGGAGTGGAACACACCGTCTCTACACCCCATACCCAATTTGTAGGCCTAATGCAGTGCAGTTTCCAACAACTACTAAACGAGAGCATTAAGATCGAAGCAGTGGCGAGGAAACCTGGGGAACACCTTGGAGTGGAACACACCATCTCTCTACACCCCATACCCAATTTGTAGGCCTAATGCAGTGTAGTTTTCTACAACTACTAAACGAGAGTCGGAAGACCGAAGCAATGTGGACGAAACCTGGGGAACACCTTGGAGTGTAACACACCATCTCTCTACAACCTTACCCAATTTGTAGGCCTAATGCAGTGTAGTTTTCTACAACTACTAAACGAGAGTCGGAAGACCGAAGCAATGTGGACAAAACCTGGGGAACACCTTGAAATGGAACACACCATCTCTCTACACCCCATACCCAATTTGTAGGCCTAATGCAGTGTAGTTTCCAACAACTACTAAACGAGAGCCAGAAGATAGAAGCAATGGAGAGGAAACCTGGGGAACACCTTGGAGTGTAACACACCATCTCTCTACACCCCATACCCAATTTGTAGGCCTAATGCAGCGTAGTTTCCAACAACTACTAAACGAGAGCATTAAGATCGAAGCAATGGCGAGGAAACCTGGGGAACACCTTGGAGTGGAACACACCATCTCTCTACACCCCATACCCAATTCGTAGGCCTAATGCAGTGTAGTTTCCAACAACTACTAAACGAGAGCATTAAGATCGAAGCAATGGCGAGGAAACCTGGGGAACACCTTGGAGTGGAACACACCATCTCTCTACACCCCATACCCATTTTGTAGGCCTAATGCAGTGTAGTTTCCAACAACTACTAAACGAGAGCATTAAGATCGAAGCAATGGCGAGGAAACCTGGGGAACACCTTGGAGTGGAACACACCATCTCTCTACACCCCATACCCAATTTGTAGGCCTAATGCAGTGTAGTTTCCAACAACTACTAAACGAGAGCATTAAGATCGAAGCAATGGCGAGGAAACCTGGGGAACACCTTGGAGTGGAACACACCATCTCTCTACACCCCATACCCAATTTGTAGGCCTAATGCAGTGTAGTTTCCAACAACTACTAAACGAGAGCCAGAAGATCGAAGCAATGGAGAGGAAACCTGGGGAACACCTTGGAGTGTAACACACCATCTCTCTACACCCCATACCCAATTTGTAGGCCTAATGCAGCGTAGTTTCCAACAACTACTAAACGAGAGCATTAAGATCGAAGCAATGGCGAGGAAACCTGGGGAACACCTTGGAGTGGAACACACCATCTCTCTACACCCCATACCCAATTCGTAGGCCTAATGCAGTGTAGTTTCCAACAACTACTAAACGAGAGCATTAAGATCGAAGCAATGGCGAGGAAACCTGGGGAACACCTTGGAGTGGAACACACCATCTCTCTACACCCCATACCCATTTTGTAGGCCTAATGCAGTGTAGTTTCCAACAACTACTAAACGAGAGCATTAAGATCGAAGCAATGGTGAGGAAACCTGGGGAACACCTTGGAGTGGAACACACCATCTCTCTACACCCCATACCCAATTCGTAGGCCTAATGCAGTGTAGTTTCCAACAACTACTAAACGAGAGCATTAAGATCGAAGCAATGGCGAGGAAACCTGGGGAACACCTTGGAGTGGAACACACCATCTCTCTACACCCCATACCCAATTTGTAGGCCTAATGCAGTGTAGTTTCCAACAACTACTAAACGAGAGCCAGAAGATCGAAGCAATGGAGAGGAAACCTGGGGAACACCTTGGAGTGTAACACACCATCTCTCTACACCCCATACCTAATTTGTAGGCCTAATGCAGCGTAGTTTCCAACAACTACTAAATGAGAGCATTAAGATCGAAGCAATGGCGAGGAAACCTGGGGAACACCTTGGAGTGGAACACACCATCTCTCTACACCCCATACCAATTTTGTAGGCCTAATGCAGCGTAGTTTCCAACAACTACTAAACGAGAGCATTAAGATTGAAGCAATGGCTAGGAAACCTGGGGAACACCTTGGAGTGGAACACACCATCTCTCTACACCCCATACCCATTTTGTAGGCCTAATGCAGTGTAGTTTCCAACAACTACTAAACGAGAGCCTGAAGATAGAAGCTCAGGAAAGGCAACCTGGAGAACACCTTGGAGTGGAACACACCATCTCTCTACACCCCATACCCATTTTGTAGGCCTAATGCAGTGTAGTTTCCAACAACTACTAAACGAGAGCATTAAGATCGAAGCAATGGCGAGGAAACCTGGGGAACACCTTGGAGTGGAACACACCATCTCTCTACACCCCATACCCAATTTGTAGGCCTAATGCAGTGTAGTTTCCAACAACTACTAAACGAGAGCCAGAAGATCGAAGCAATGTCTAGGAAACCTGGGGAACACCTTGGAGTGTAACACACCATCTCTCTACACCCCATACCCAATTTGTAGGCCTAATGCAGCGTAGTTTCCAACAACTACTAAACGAGAGCATTAAGATCGAAGCAATGGCGAGGAAACCTGGGGAACACCTTGGAGTGGAACACACCATCTCTCTACACCCCATACCCATTTTGTAGGCCTAATGCAGTGTAGTTTCCAACAACTACTAAACGAGTGCATTAAGATCGAAGCAATGGCGAGGAAACCTGGGGAACACCTTGGAGTGGAACACACCATCTCTCTACACCCCATACTCAATTCGTAGGCCTAATGCAGTGTAGTTTCCAACAACTATTAAACGAGAGCATTAAGATCGAAGCAATGGCGAGGAAACCTGGGGAACACCTTGGAGTGGAACACACCATCTCTCTACACCCCATACCCAATTTGTAGGCCTAATGCAGTGTAGTTTCCAACAACTACTAAACGAGAGCCAGAAGATCGAAGCAATGGAGAGGAAACCTGGGGAACACCTTGGAGTGTAACACACCATCTCTCTACACCCCATACCTAATTTGTAGGCCTAATGCAGCGTAGTTTCCAACAACTACTAAATGAGAGCATTAAGATCGAAGCAATGGCGAGGAAACCTGGGGAACACCTTGGAGTGGAACACACCATCTCTCTACACCCCATACCCATTTTGTAGGCCTAATGCAGCGTAGTTTCCAACAACTACTAAACGAGAGCATTAAGATTGAAGCAATGGCTAGGAAACCTGGGGAACACCTTGGAGTGGAACACACCATCTCTCTACACCCCATACCCATTTTGTAGGCCTAATGCAGTGTAGTTTCCAACAACTACTAAACGAGAGCCTGAAGATAGAAGCTCAGGAAAGGCAACCTGGAGAACACCTTGGAGTGGAACACACCATCTCTCTACACCCCATACCCATTTTGTAGGCCTAATGCAGTGTAGTTTCCAACAACTACTAAACGAGAGCATTAAGATCGAAGCAATGGCGAGGAAACCTGGGGAACACCTTGGAGTGGAACACACCATCTCTCTACACCCCATACCTAATTCGTAGGCCTAATGCAGTGTAGTTTCCAACAACTACTAAACGAGAGCATTAAGATCGAAGCAATGGCGAGGAAACCTGGGGAACACCTTGGAGTGGAACACACCATCTCTCTACACCCCATACCCAATTTGTAGGCCTAATGCAGTGTAGTTTCCAACAACTACTAAACGAGAGCCAGAAGATCGAAGCAATGGAGAGGAAACCTGGAGAACACCTTGGAGTGTAACACACCATCTCTCTACACCCCATACCCAATTTGCAGGCCTAATGCAGCGTAGTTTCCAACAACTACTAAATGAGAGCATTAAGATCGAAGCAATGGCGAGGAAACCTGGGGAACACCTTGGAGTGGAACACACCATCTCTCTACACCCCATACCCATTTTGTAGGCCTAATGCAGCGTAGTTTCCAACAACTACTAAACGAGAGCATTAAGATCGAAGCAATGGCGAGGAAACCTGGGGAACACCTTGGAGTGGAACACACCATCTCTCTACACCCCATACCCATTTTGTAGGCCTAATGCAGTGTAGTTTCCAACAACTACTAAACGAGAGCCTGAAGATAGAAGCTCAGGAAAGGCAACCTGGAGAACACCTTGGAGTGGAACACACCGTCTCTACACCCCATACACAATTTGTAGGCCTAATGCAGTGTAGTCTCCAACAACTACTAAACGAGAGCATTAAGATCGAAGCAATGGCGAGGAAACCTGGGGAACACCTTGGAGTGGAACACACCATCTCTCTACACCCCATACCCATTTTGTAGGCCTAATGCAGTGTAGTTTCCAACAACTACTAAACGAGAGCCTGAAGATAGAAGCTCAGGAAAGGCAACCTGGAGAACACCTTGGAGTGGAACACACCATCTCTCTACACCCCATACCCATTTTGTAGGGCTAATGCAGTGTAGTTTCCAACAACTACTAAACGAGAGCATTAAGATCGAAGCAATGGCGAGGAAACCTGGGGAACACCTTGGAGTGGAACACACCATCTCTCTACACCCCATACCCAATTCGTAGGCCTAATGCAGTGTAGTTTCCAACAACTACTAAACGAGAGCATTAAGATCGAAGCAATGGCGAGGAAACCTAGGGAACACCTTGGAGTGGAACACACCATCTCTCTACACCCCATACCCAATTTGTAGGCCTAATGCAGTGTAGTTTCCAACAACTACTAAACGAGAGCCAGAAGTTCGAAGCAATGGAGAGGAAACCTGGGGAACACCTTGGAGTGTAACACACCATCTCTCTACACCCCATACCCAATTTGTAGGCCTAATGCAGCGTAGTTTCCAACAACTACTAAACGAGAGCCTGAAGATAGAAGCTCAGGAAAGGCAACCTGGAGAACACCTTGGAGTGAAACACTCCGTCTCTACACACCATACCCAATTTGTAGGGCTAATGCAGAGTAGTTTCCAACAACTACTAAACGAGAGCATTAAGATCGAAGCAATGGCGATGAAACCTGGGGAACACCTTGGAGTGGAAGACACCATCTCTCTACACCCCATACCCAATTTGTAGGCCTAATGCTGCGTAGTTTCCAACAACTACTAAACGAGAGCATTAAGATCGAAGCAATGGCGAGGAAACCTGGGGAACACCTTGGAGTGGAACGCACCATCTTTCTACACCCCATACCCATTTTGTAGGCCTAATGCAGTGTAGTTTCCAACAACTACTAAACGAGAGCCTGAAGATAGAAGCTCAGGAAAGGCAACCTGGAGAACACCTTGGAGTGGAACACACCGTCTCTACACCCCATACACAATTTGTAGGCCTAATGCAGTGTAGTTTCCAACAACTACTAAACGAGAGCATTAAGATCGAAGCAATGGCGAGGAAACCTGGGGAACACCTTGGAGTGGAACACACCATCTCTTTACACCCCATACCCAATTTGTAGGCCTAATGCAGTGTAGTTTTCTACAACTATTAAACGAGAGTCGGAAGACCGAAGCAATGTGGACGAAACCTGGGGAACACCTTGGAGTGTAACACACCATCTCTCTACATCCAATACCCAATTTGTAGGCCTAATGCAGTGTAGTTTTCTACAACTACTAAACGAGAGTCGGAAGACCGAAGCAATGTGGACAAAACCTGGGGAACACCTTGGAGTGGAACACACCATCTCTCTACACCCCATACCCAATTTGTAGGCCTAATGCAGTGTAGTTTCCAACAACTACTAAACGAGAGCCAGAAGATCGAAGCAATGGAGAGGAAAGCTGGGGAACACCTTGGAGTGTAACACACCATCTCTCTACACCCCATACCCAATTTGTAGGCCTAATGCAGCGTAGTTTCCAACAACTACTAAACGAGAGCATTAAGATCGAAGCAATGGCGAGGAAACCTGGGGAACACCTTGGAGTGGAACACACCATCTCTCTACACCCCATACCCAATTCGTAGGCCTAATGCAGTGTAGTTTCCAACAACTACTAAACGAGAGCATTAAGATCGAAGCAATGGTGAGGAAACCTGGGGAACACCTTGGAGTGGAACACACCATCTCTCTACACCCCATACCCATTTTGTAGGCCTAATGCAGTGTAGTTTCCAACAACTACTAAACGAGAGCCTGAAGATAGAAGCTCAGGAAAGGCAACCTGGAGAACACCTTGGAGTGGAACACACCGTCTCTACACCCCATACCCAATTTGTAGGCCTAATGCAGTGTAGTTTCCAACAACTACTAAACGAGAGCATTAAGATCGAAGCAATGGCGAGGAAACCTGGGGAACACCTTGGAGTGGAACACACCATCTTTTTACACCCCATACCCATTTTGTAGGCCTAATGCAGTGTAGTTTCCAACAACTACTAAACGAGAGCCTGAAGATAGAAGCTCAGGAAAGGCAACCTGGAGAACACCTTGGAGTGGAACACACCGTCTCTACACCCCATACCCAATTTGTAGGCCTAATGCAGTGTAGTTTCCAACAACTACTAAACGAGAGCATTAAGATCGAAGCAATGGCGAGGAAACCTGGGGAACACCTTGGAGTGGAACACACCATCTCTCTACACCCCATACCCATTTTGTAGGCCTAATGCAGTGTAGTTTCCAACAACTACTAAACGAGAGCCTGAAGATAGAAGCTCAGGAAAGGCAACTTGGAGAACACCTTGGTGTGGAACACACCGTCTCTACACCCCATACACAATTTGTAGGCCTAATGCAGTGTAGTTTCCAACAACTACTAAACGAGAGCATTAAGATCGAAGCAATGGCGAGGAAACCTGGGGAACACCTTGGAGTGGAACACACCAACTCTCTACACCCCATACCTAATTTGTAGGCCTAATGCAGTGTAGTTTTCTACAACTACTAAACGAGAGTCGGAAGACCGAAGCAATGTGGACGAAACCTGGGGAACACCTTGGAGTGTAACACACCATCTCTCTACACCCTATACCCAATTTGTAGGCCTAATGCAGTGTAGTTTTCTACAACTACTAAACGAGAGTCGGAAGACCGAAGCAATGTGGACGAAACCTGGGGAACACCTTGGAGTGGAACACACCATCTCTCTACACCCCATACCCAATTTGTAGGCCTAATGCAGTGTCGTTTCCAACAACTACTAAACGAGAGCCAGAAGATCGAAGCAATGGAGAGGAAACCTGGGGAACACTTTGGAGTGTAACACACCATCTTTCTACACCCCATACCCAATTTGTAGGCCTAATGCAGCGTAGTTTCCAACAACTACTAAACGAGAGCATTAAGATTGAAGCAATGGCGAGGAAACCTGGGGAACACCTTGGAGTGGAACACACCATCTCTCTACACCCATACCCAATTTGTAGGCCTAATGCAGCATAGTTTCCAACAACTACTAAACGAGAGCATTAAGATCGAAGCAATGGCGAGGAAACCTGGGGAACACCTTGGAGTGGAACACACCATCTCTCTACACCCCATACCCATTTTGTAGGCCTAATGCAGTGTAGTTTCCAACAACTACTAAACGAGAGCCTGAAGATAGAAGCTCAGGAAAGGCAACCTGGAGAACACCTTGGAGTGGAACACACCATCTCTCTACACCCCATACCCAATTTGTAGGCCTAATGCAGTGTAGTTTCCAACAACTACTAAACGAGAGCATTAAGATTGAAGCAATGGCGAGGAAACCTGGGGAACACCTTGGAGTGGAACACACCATCTCTCTACACCCATACCCAATTTGTAGGCCTAATGCAGCGTAGTTTCCAACAACTACTAAACGAGAGCATTAAGATCGAAGCAATGGCGAGGAAACCTGGGGAACACCTTGGAGTGGAACACACCATCTCTCTACACCCCATACCCAATTTGTAGGCCTAATGCAGCGTAGTTTCCAACAACTACTAAACGAGAGCATTAAGATCGAAGCAATGGCGAGGAAACCTGGGTAACACCTTGGAGTGGAACACACCATCTCTCTACACCCCATACCCATTTTGTGTGCCTAATGCAGTGTAGTTTCCAACAACTACTAAACGAGAGCCTGAAGATAGACGCTCAGGAAAGGCAACGTGGAGAACACCTTGGAGTGGAACACACCGTCTCTACACCCCATACCCAATATGTAGGCCTAATGCAGTTTAGTTTCCAACAACTACTAAACGAAAGCATTAAGATCGAAGCAATGGCGAGGAAACCCGGGGAACACCTTGGAGTGGAACACACCATCTGTCTACACCCCATACCCAATTTGTAGGCCTAATGCAGTGTAGTTTTCTGCAACTACTAAACGAGAGTCGGAAGACCGAAGCAATGTGGACGAAACCTGGGGAACACCTTGGAGTGTAACACACCATCTCGCTACACCCCATACCCATTTTGTAGGCCTAATGCAGTGTAGTTTCCAACAACTACTAAACGAGAGCATTAAGATTGAAGCAATGGCGAGGAAACCTGGGGAACACCTTAGAGTGGAACACACCATCTCTCTACACCCCATACCCATTTTGTAGGCCTAATGCAGTGTAGTTTCCAACAATTACTAAACGAGAGCCTGAAGATAGAAGCTCAGGAAAGGCAACCTGGAGAACACCTTGGAGTGGAACACACCGTCTCTACACCCCATACACAATTTGTAGGCCTAATGCAGTGTAGTTTCCAACAACTACTAAACGAGAGCATTAAGATCGAAGCAATGGCGAGGAAACCTGGGGAACACCTTGGAGTGGAACACACCATCTCTCTACACCCCATACCCAATTTGTAGGCCTAATGCAGTGTAGTTTTCTACAACTACTAAACGAGAGTCGGAAGACCGAAGCAATGTGGACGAAACCTGGGGCACACCTTGGGGCGGCAGACACCGTTAGTAGGCCCTACCAAAGTTGTACCCCCAATGCAGTTTTAAAATTCCTAGAGGCTGAAAACAAGACTATTGACGCTCAGCTTTTTTCAAAGGAACACAGCTGAATTGAGTGGCGCAGACAGACACAGGTAGTAGGCCTTAAACCAAAAATTGTGGCTCACTGCAGCTTCAGAAAGGTTACAGGGGTACACAGGCAGCATTGCTCTGGGCAGTGGAGGACAATTTCAATAGTGGACCGCAGACAGACTTTGTACGCCTACTATTAAAAAAAGGATGCTCTATGCAATAAAAAATAGGTTCCAGGGGTACACGGGCAGCAGTGGTCTGGTCAGTGTAGGAGTAGTAGAAAGAAGGGACCGCAGACAGGCTTCGAAGGCCTAACATAACAAAATAGGGCTGTTGGCAATTTCAAATTGGTTCCAGGGGTACACGGGCAGCAATGGTCTGGTCAGTGTAGTAGTAGTAGAAAGAAGGGACCGCAAACAGGCTTCGAAGGCCTAACATAACAAAATAGGGCTGTTGGCAATTTAAAATTGCTTCCAGGGGTACACGGGCAGCAATGGTCTGGTCAGTGTAGTAGTTGTAGAAAGAAGGGACCGCAGACAGGCTTCGAAGGCCTAACATAACAAAATAGGGCTGTTGGCAATTTAAAATTGGTTCCAGGGGTACACGGGCAGCAGTAGAATGGTCAGTGGAGGCCTAGTGGAAGGAGGGACCGCAGACAGGCTTCGAAGGCCTAACATAAAAAAAATTGGGCTGGCTGTAGGCAATTTAAAATTGGTTCCAGGGGTACACGGGCAGCAGTAGAATGGTCAGTGGAGGCCTAGTGGAAGGAGGGACCGCAGACAGGCTTCGAAGGCCTAACATAAAAAAAATTGGGCTGGCTGTAGGCAATTTAAATTTGGTTCCAGGGGTACACGGGCAGCAATGGTCTGGTCAGTGTAGTAGTAGTAGAAAGAAGGGACCGCAGACAGGCTTCGAAGGCCTAACATAACAAAATAGGGCTTTTGGCAATTTCAAGTTGGTTCCAGGGGTACACGGGCAGCAGTAGAATGGTCAGTGGAGGCCTAGTGGAAGGAGGGACCGCAGACAGGCTTCGAAGGCCTAACATAAAAAAAATTGGGCTGGCTGTAGGCAATTTAAAATTGGTTCCAGGGGTACACGGGCAGCAGTAGAATGGTCAGTGGAGGCCTAGTGGAAGGAGGGACCGCAGACAGGCTTCGAAGGCCTAACATAAAAAAAATTGGGCTGGCTGTAGGCAATTTAAATTTGGTTCCAGGGGTACACGGGCAGCAATGGTCTGGTCAGTGTAGTAGTAGTAGAAAGAAGGGACCGCAGACAGGCTTCGAAGGCCTGACATAACAAAATAGGGCTGTTGGCAATTTCAAATTGGTTCCAGGGGTACACGGGCAGCAATGGTCTGGTCAGTGTAGTAGTAGTAGAAAGAAGGGACCGCAGACAGGCTTCGAAGGCCTAACATAACAAAATAGGGCTGTTGGCAATTTAAAATTGGTTCCAGGGGTACACGGGCAGCAGTAGAATGGTCAGTGGAGGCCTAGTGGAAGGAGGGACAGCAGACAGGCTTCGAAGGCCTAACATAAAAAAAATTGGGCTGGCTGTAGGCAATTTAACATTGGTTCCAGGGGTACACGGGCAGCAGTAGTCTGGTCAGTGGAGGCCTAGTGGAAGGAGGGACCGCAGACAGGCTTCGAAGGCCTAACATAAAAAAATTGGGCTGTAGGCAATTTAAAATTGGTTCCAGGGGTACACGGGCAGCAGTAGAATGGTCAGTGGAGGCCTAGTGGAAGGAGGGACAGCAGACAGGCTTCGAAGGCCTAACATAAAAAAAATTGGGCTGGCTGTAGGCAATTTAACATTGGTTCCAGGGGTACACGGGCAGCAGTAGTCTGGTCAGTGGAGGTCTAGTGGAAGGAGGGACCGCAGACAGGCTTCGAAGGCCTAACATAATAAAATTGGACAGGCTGTAGGCACTTTATAATTCGTTCCAGGAGTACACGGGCAGCAGTAGACAGGTCAGTGTAGTAGTAGTTGAAAGAACGGGCCGCAGACAGGCTTCGAAGGCCTAACATAATAAAATGGGCTGGCTGTAGGCAATTTAAAATTGGTTCCAGGGGTAGACGGGCAGCAGTGGTCTGGTCAGCGGAGGCCGATTGTAATGAGTGTCTGCCAGTTAGTAGTCCAAAACAATAAATAAATGTGAATGTCTCGCATTAAAACAAAACGAAAACACTAAAGGGTGCAATTATTAGGTTCAGGGGTGGGATCCTCTGCGTAGTTTCAGACCTACTAATTTAGCGCAAAGTATTTACTGTGGTAAATAGAGGACACTGCCCCTGACTATGTTAAGTACCATCATACATGTCAACACAATGGTATTGTCAGTGGCAGGAATGGAAGGATGTCAGCGCATAGACTAAACATTGGTGGAAGTGTGAGAGATAACTGTGGAAGTCGTAGAGCAATGTTTGACCTGGGGTTGGGTGAAATCTCTTGTGGCCGGCGGTACAGGCCCAGGGCCCCTCATGTTACAACAGTGTGTCTGACGTTGGGTGCGCACCACCACCGCCAGAGACACTTTATTGTACTATGAGGGACCCAGTGGCAGTGCCGTCGACCAAAAGCGGGCACACCCACCTCTTCAGACAAACAGCACTCTCACGGGTGCTTGCGCCAAGTCGCGATACCACGGCCCCGTGTGGGGAGTTTGGCCATTTAGAGAGGTGTAAACATGTCGTATGCTGGACAATCAGCTGCAGCAAATTAGACATTCGAAAAGTAATTCACAGTAGTCCACAGGCAAGAGCTTTTCGTAGGAAAGCTAGGTGTCTGCCGGGCAAGGTGGGGCAAAAGAATTCGAAATCCAGTTGTGGTTCATTTTAATGAATGTTAGATCATCAACATTTTGGGTAGCCAGATGAGTCCTTTTTTCGGTTAATATTGAACCTGCAGCACTGAATACTCTTTCTGATAGGACACTAGCTGCCGGGCAAGCAAGCTCCTGCAATGCATATTCTGCCAATTCTGGCCAGGTGTCTAATTTTGATGCCCAGTAATCAAATGGGAATGACGGTTGAGGGAGAACGTCGATAAGGGATGAAAAATAGTTAGTAACCATACTGGACAAATGTTGTCTCCTGTCACTTTCAATTGATGCAGCACTACCTGTCCTGTCTGCAGTCATAGCAAAATCACTCCACAACCTGGTCAGAAAACCCCTCTTTCCAACGCCACTTCTGATGTGTGCACCCCTAACACTCCTGGTCTGCTGCCCCCTGGAGCTCGTGTGAGAACGATCACGGGCGCTGTGTGCTGGGAATGCCTGAAGCAAACGGTCAACAAGAGTTGATTGTTTGGTTGCTAATATTAGTTCCAAGTTCTCATGTGGCATAATATTTTGCAATTTGCCCTTATAGCGAGGATCAAGGAGGCAGGCCAACCAGTAATCATCATCGTTCATCATTTTAGTAATGCGTGTGTCCCTTTTGAGGATACGTAAGGCATAATCCGCCATGTGGGCCAAAGTTCCAGTTGTCAAATCAGCGGTTGTGATTGGTTGAGGGGCAGTTTCAGGCAAATCTACGTCACTTGTGTCCCTCAAAAAACCAGAACCCGGCCTTGCCACGCAACCAATTTCCAGTGCCCCCGGGAAAGCTTCCTCATTAAAAATATACTCATCCCCATCATCCTCCTCGTCCTCCACCTCCTCTTCGCCCGCTACCTCGTCCTGTACACTGCCCTGACCAGACAATGGCTGACTGTCATCAAGGCTTTCCTCTTCCTCTGGTGCAGACGCCTGATCATTTATGTGCGTCAAACTTTGCATCAGCAGACACATTAGGGGGATGCTCATGCTTATTATGGCCTTGTCTGCACTAACCAGCCGTGTGCATTCCTCAAAACACTGAAGGACTTGACACATGTCTTGTATCTTCGACCACTGCACACCTGACAACTCCATGTCTGCCATCCTACTGCCTACCCGTGTATGTGTATCCTCCCACAAAAACATAACAGCCCGCCTCTGTTGGCACAGTCTCTGAAGCATGTGCAGTGTTGAGTTCCACCTTGTTGCAACATCTATGATTAGGCGATGCTGGGGAAGGTTCAAAGACCGCTGATAGGTCTGCATACGGCTGGAGTGTACGGGCGAACGGCGGATATGTGAGCAAAGTCCACGCACTTTGAGGAGCAGGTCGGAGAACCCAGGATAAGTTTTCAATAAGCACTGCACCACCAGGTTTAAGGTGTGAGCCAGGCAAGGAATGTGTTTCAGTTGGGAAAGGGAGATGGCAGCCATGAAATTCCTTCCGTTATCACTCACTACCTTGCCTGCCTCAAGATCTACTGTGCCCAGCCACGACTGCGTTTCTTGTTGCAAGAACTCGGACAGAACTTCCGCGGTGTGTCTGTTGTCGCCCAAACACTTCATAGCCAATACAGCCTGCTGACGCTTGCCAGTAGCTGGCCCATAATGGGACAACTGGTGTGCAACAGTGTCAGCTGCCGATGGAGTGGTTGGCCGACTGCGGTCTGTGGAAGAGCTGTCGCTTCTGCAGGAGGACGAGGAGGAGGAGGAGGGGGTGCGAACGCCTACAGCCAACTGTTTCCTAGACCGTGGGCTAGGCACAACTGTCCCGAAATTGATGTCCCCTGTGGACCCTGCATCCACCACATTCACCCAGTGTGCCGTGATGGACACTTAACGTCCCTGGCCATGCCTACTGGTCCATGCATCTGTAGTCAGGTGCACCTTTGTACTCACAGATTGCCTGAGTGCATGGACGATGCGCTGTTTAACATGCTGGTGCAGGGCTGGGATGGCTTTTCTGGAAAAAAAGTGTCGACTGGGTAGCTCGTGGTTCAGCGTACTCCATCAGGGCTTTGAAAGCTTCACTTTCAACTAACCGGTAGGGCATCATCTCTAACGAGATTAGTCTAGCTATGTGGGCGTTAAAACCCTGTGTACGCAGATGCGAGGATAAGTACTTCCTTTTTCTAACCAGAGTCTCATGTAGGGTGAGCTGGACTGGAGGGCTGGAGATCATGGAACTTGCGGGTGTGCCGGTGGACATGGCAGACTGAGAGACGGTTGGAGACGGTATTGTTTCCGCCGATGCCCTAGATGCAATATTTCCTCCTACAAAACTGGTGATTCCCTGACCCTGACTGCTTTTGGCTGGCAAAGAAACCTGCACAGATACTGCCGGTGGTGCGGAAAATGGTGGCCTTACAGTGACGGAAGGGATGTTGCGTTGCTGACTAGCTTCATTGGCCGAGGGTGCTACAACCTTAAGGGACGTTTGGTAGTTAGTCCAGGCTTGAAAATGCATGGTGGTTAAATGTCTATGCATGCAACTTGTATTGAGACTTTTCAGATTCTGACCTCTGCTTAAGCTAGTTGAACATTTTTGACAGATGACTTTGCGCTGATCAATTGGATGTTGTTTAAAAAAATGCCAGACTGCACTCTTCCTAGCATCGGATCCCTTTTCAGGGATTGCAGACTGAGCTTTAACCGGATGGCCACGCTGTCCTCCAACAGGTTTTGACTTTGACACGCGTTTTGGGCCAGATACGGGCCCGGCAGATGGAACCTGTTGCGATGTTGATGCCTCCGCTTCTGAACTACTGCCGCCTGCACCCTGTTCCCCCAATGGCTGCCAATCGGGGTCAACAACTGGGTCATCTATTACCTCCTCTTCTAGCTCGTGTGCAACTTCGTCTGTGTCACCGTGTCGGTCAGTGGTATAGCGTTCGTGACGGGGCAACATAGTCTCATCAGGGTCTGATTGTGGATCAGTACCCTGAGAGGGCAATGTTGTGTTCTGAGTCAAAGGACCAGCATAGTAGTCTGGCTGTGGCTGTGCATCAGTGCACTCCATGTCAGAATCTACTTGTAATGGGCATGGCCTGTTAAGTGTTTCACTTTCTAAGCCAGGGACGGTATGTGTAAAGAGCTCCATGGAGTAACCCGTTGTGTCGCCTGCTGCATCCTTCTCTCTTGTTGTTGTTTTTGCTGAAGAGGACAAGGAAGCGACTTGTCCCTGACCGTGAACATCCACAAGCGACGCGCTGCTTTTACATTTACCAGTTTCAGAAGAGGAGGCAAAAGAGCTAGAGGCTGAGTCTGCAAGGTAAGCCAAAACTTGCTGTTGCTGCTCCGGCTTTAAAAGCGGTTTTCCTACTCCCAGAAAATAGAGCGTTCGAGGCCTTGTGTAGCCAGACGACGAACCTGGCTCCACAGCTCCAGACTTAGGTGGAATATTTTTTTTCCCACGACCACCTGATGCTCCACTACCACTACCATCATTACCAGCTAAAAATGAACGCCCACGGCCACGACCTCTTGCACCAGACTTCCTCATTGTTTTAAAAACTTAACCAAAGTAACTTTATTTGTTGCTGTCAAACAACTTACACGGTGACCTATAACTTCAGTATGATTTCAATATCCTTTTACAGGTTGGTGAGACCACAAGGAAAATCAGGCACAATGTTACACACTCTGTTTTCTGTGGCACCAAATCACAGAGATGCCACACACGCAGGACTGTCACTCAAGCACAAATGTCAATATTAATCTCCCACTGTTTTATTTATTTTATTTTTTTTTTCAGGGAGACTTTAGAAACAAAATTAAAAAAAATGATTTTTTCAGGAAGAATTTAGAAACCAAATAAAAAAAACAAAAAAAGGCTTTCTATGGCCCACTGAGTGAGAGATGGCACACACAGGAGTCAGGAGTGGCACACAAGCCCAGAGGCCAATATTTTTCTCCCACTGATTGATGTACTGATTTTTTCAGGTAGATTTTGGGACCCAAATCAAGCAAAAAAAAAAAATAGGCTTTCTATGGCCCACAATTTGAGAGAGAGAGAGAGAGAGATGGCACACCCAGGATTCAAGACTGGCACACAAGCAGAAAGGGCAATATTAATCTCCCACCTATTTTTTTTTTTTTTCAGGGAGACTTTAGAAACAAATTAAAATAAAATGATTTTTTCAGGAAGAATTTAGAAACCAAATAAAATAAAATGATTTTTTCAGGGACAATTTAGAAACCAAATAAAAAAACAAAAAGGCTTTCTATGGCCCACTGAGTGATAGATGGCACACACAGGAGTCAGGAGTGGCACACAAGCCCAGAGGCCAATATTTTTCTCCCACTGATTGATGTACTGATTTTTTCAGGTAGATTTTGGAACCCAAATCAAGCAAAAAAAAAAATAGGCTTTCTATGGCCCACAATTTGAGAGAGAGAGAGAGAGATGGCACACCCAGGAGTCAAGACTGGCACACAAGCAGAAAGGGCAATATTAATCTCCCACTGTTTTATTTATTTATTTTTTTTCAGGGAGACTTTAGAAACAAAATAAAATAAAATGATTTTTTCAGGAAGAATTTAGAAACCAAATAAAATAAAATGATTTTTTCAAGGACAATTTAGAAACCAAATAAAAAAAAAAAGGCTTTCTATGCCCCACTGAGTGAGAGATGGCACACACAGGAGTCAGGAGTGGCACACAAGCCCAGAGGCCAATATTTTTCTCCCACTGATTGATGTAGTGATTTTTTCAGGTAGATTTTAGAACCCAAATCAAGCAAAAAAATCAATAGGCTTTCTATGGCCCACTGAGTGAGAGATGGCACACACAGGAGTCAGGAGTGGCACACAAGCCCTGAGGCCAATATTTTTCTCCCACTGATTGATGTAGTGATTTTTTCAGGTAGATTTTAGAACCCAAATCAAGCAAAAAAATAAATAGGCTTTCTATGGCCCACTGAGTGAGAGATGGCACACACAGGAGTCAGGAGTGGCACACAAGCCCTGAGGCCAATATTTTTCTCCCACTGATTGATGTAGTGATTTTTTCAGGTAGATTTTAGAACCCAAATCAAGCAAAAAAATAAATAGGCTTTCTGTGGCCCACTGAGTGAGAGATGGCACACACAGGAGTCAGGAGTGGCACACAAGCCCTGAGGCCAATATTTTTCTCCCACTGATTGATGTAGTGATTTTTTCAGGTAGATTTTAGAACCCAAATCAAGCAAAAAAATAAATAGGCTTTCTATGGCCCACTGAGTGAGAGATGGCACACACAGGAGTCAGGAGTGGCACACAAGCCCAGAGGCCAATATTTATCTCCCACTGATTGATGTAGTGATTTTTTCAGGTAGATTTTAGAACCCAAATCAAGCAAAAAAATAAATAGGCTTTCTATGGCCCACTGAGTGAGAGATGGCACACACAGGGATGGCACTGTAGCAGAAATGCCAATCTTAATCTCCCACAAATAAAAAAAAAAAAAAAACAGGGACTGTCCTACAATTACTATCTCCCTGCAGTAATCTCAGCCAGGTATGGCAGGCAGCAATAAGGAGTGGACTGATGCACAAATTAAATAAAAAGTGTGGACAAACAAACAAGATAGCTGTGCAGAACGGAAGGAACAACAGGATTTGTGCTTTGAAAAAAGCAGTTGGTTTGCACAGCGGCGTACACACAGCAATGCAGCTATCAGGGAGCCTTCTAGGGCAGCCCAATGAGCTACAGCGCTGAGAAAAAAAAAAAAAAAAAATGTAGCTTCCACTGTCCCTGCACACCGAAGGTCGTGTTGGACAGTGGAAATCGCTACAGCACAAGCGGTTTGGTGGTTAATGGACCCTGCCTAACACTATCCCTGCTTCTGACGAAGCGGCAGCAACCTCTCCCTAAGCTCAGATCAGCAGCAGTAAGATGGCGGTCGGCGGGAACGCCCCTTTATAGCCCCTGTGACGCCGCAGACAGCGGCCAATCACTGCAATGCCCTTCTCTAAGATGGTGGGGACCAGGACCTTTGTCATCACGCTGCCCACACTCTGCGTTCACCTTCATTGGCTGAGAAATGGCGCTTTTCGCGTCATTGAAACGCGACTTTGGCGCGAAAGTCGCGTACCGCATGGCCGATTCCACACAGGGGTCGGATCGGGTTTCATGAAACCCGACTTTGCCAAAAGTCGGCGACTTTTGAAAATGAACGACCCGTTTCGCTCAACCCTACCAGACAGGATGGGGTCTGGTAGATGTGAGAGAAGCCCAGTGAGCTTTTCTAGACTTTGTCAGAAAGACTTGCAGCATTGTGGGAACAAAACGTAGACCAACACTACGGACTGTGCCAGAGGAAAAAAACAGTACAGAGACTCTCATAGGACTGGGATTGCTACCCCTGTTGGGAACTTATAAGATTATAAAACAACAGACTTTTATAATAGCTACAGTGAACCTGACGATTTATTGTATATCTGATATTGAATATTTCATGCTGTAATTGCTTTGCAATATTCACCGTTGCCATAGTTACCTCATTTTCTTGCCAAGCTAGAGAAATAAACAGTTTAATTACATCCACCTTGTCCCTGGCTGTGAGTGTTGTAACTGGTCACCTGCTTACATAAGAGCCTAACCAAGAAAAAAAGTGCTGCGGTAGTTTATTTCAAATCTGAGGCAAACCTTATCTGTTATATGAAATTATACAAGGAATCTGCATGTTTTTAGTATCTATTACAAATGATGCCCAGTTTTTTTTTTTTGTTTGTTTTTTTTTCCTTTATAGAGCTTTATTTTTTAACAGGTATAAAAAATATAAAACAGGTATAAAAAATAGAAAGTTGACAAAAAAGTTAAATAATTATAAATTCAATTGACTCATGTGAGAAAATCACATTGCCAATTCTTAGCAAAGAATAGCAAAGAATCAATAACTGAGTTTTCCTAGAATGTCATGTCACAATTTCTGCAGCAGAAATCTGTAACCTTTGCCAAAGCAGTTTAAAAAGGTTATTCCCATCTTCTAAAGTTAAAGTTACTTTATGATCACGAGAGTCTGAACTAAGACCTCCACCATTCCTATACATGAAAGGACCATAGCATTGATTGCTGGGATCCTGGAGCTCAAACTCCCTTCAATGAAAAAAATTATGGCATTTATTACTAACATACCTCATATAATAAGATGGAAATAATCTATCTAAGGCTGGTTTCACATTTGCAGTTGTGTACGTAGCGTTTGTGCAGCAATTTTCCGCATGCGTCATGTATTCCTATCTTTAACATTAGGGAAGCAGGTGTCTGCGATTGGTTGTGTTTTGCCGCATTTGACGATGCAAGCGTCGTTTCGTCGTCTGTGGTTTGGCGCAGTAAACACTACATGTAGTAATTTTAGAGGTGTCAATTTGCCACCTAGAAACGTATGTGGTTGATAGCGGAAGGAATGCGGCAAAAAAAGCATTGCGGTCTATGTGAACGCATGCGTTCGCAAGCACATGCGTTTGCTTGCGTTTGTGAATGCATGCGTTGCACCACAGGAAACATGTCTAGACACTGATTAGCCACCCCCCACATACTAACTGATAAAAGGAGGGAGTGGGCATTGGCAGGTCACTACTTAGCAGACTGGGAATCAGACCAGACAGAGGAAAGCACCTTGAAGGAAACAAGACTCTGAACAATGTGAGTATATCAAAGCCAATGCCTTTATTTTCTATTTTCTGTCTCTATATGTTCTAATTTCTGTCATTTTTTTCTTTCTGCATGCATCAGAATGTCATCTTCTGAGGAGGAGCAACAGCCTGGGCCTGCACAAGGGAAAAATGTCAGTGAAGTGAGTGTTAGGGCTAGCGGAACGCACCGAGTAAATATAGATGTTTTTATTGTTATTGGTGCGTTCGCAGCCCGGGGTCCAACGTTTGCTGCTAGCAAACGGCGGCACTATATGGCGGTATGGACTAACTCAGTTAATTCACCGAGTAGCCGTGAAAGCAAAGCACTGTACCCTGTTAGAGTTCACAGAGGCACAGGCTAACTGCCAAAACAGAGAGCAGTCAGTGGTCACGCATGCACACAAAACTCCTCGCCGGAGGTGCCAGCATTCTAGGGGCTTATTTCAGCCGGGTCCCTGAACACACTCTTACGTGACCACACTGCAATGCATTTGAGGTTATGTTTCGCTGTTTTGATTCGGTGGTGTACTAAAGTCTTGCCCAATCCAGCCCTTGCTCATTTTTTTAAGAGTCCGCCTGTCAGCATTTTCAGCTGACAGGTGGATCACTTATTTGTTATAATTTCACGAGCGGCAGTAAAAACCCGCTCTGACAGAATGTTAGCAGCAGGGCAGGCCAGGATCTCCAAGGTGTAGAGAGCCAGTTCATGCCATGTGTCCAGCTTGGATACCCAATAATTAAAAGGCACAGAGGAATCCCAGAGGACATTTGAACGATCTGCAAGGTACTCCCTCAGCATCTTCCCAAACATTGCACTTCTTGTGACTTCACCCCTTGCCTCTGTGTCGGAATGATGGGAGGGTCTGAGAAAACTGTCCCAGAACGTTGCCATTGTTCCTCTGCCTGTGCTGAATTGTACTCCTGTCTCTCTCGCTTGGACTCCTTGGTTGTACAACAAACTCTGACGTCTGCTGCCAGCGTTCTCAGCGCTTTTAGTAATATTTTAGTACACCTGTCTGCCTCTGGAAGAAGAGATTGAAAGTTCTCTTTGTAGCATGGGTCTAGAAGTGTAACCAACCAGTAATGAGTGTCACCGAAAATGTTAATAATGCAAGGGTGACGGGAAATGCAGCACAACATAAAGTCAGTCATGCGTGCCAGACTGCTAAAAAGCAAGAATTCTGTGCCCTCACCAACAGGATGACTGAACATGCTGTCCTCTTCATCCTCCTCCTCCTCCTCCCTGTCCTCAGGCCATCCATGCTGAACAGACAGTATGACAGCTGTGCTTGTAGTACCATCTATAGCGCAAGAAAGTAGCTCCTTTTCTTCCTCATCTTCTTCCTCATTGTCTACTGATCCACATTGGGACGACATGAGGCTGGGCTGAGTGTAATCACCCTGTATGGTTCCTTGCTCTATGTCCTCATGCTCCGTCTGCAATGCATCCTCTTTAATTGTGAGCAGTGAGGTTTTCAGAATGCAGAGAAGCGGGATGGTGACGCTAATTATGGTGTCATTGCCGCTCACCATCTGCAGTCCTCAAAGTTTTGGAGGATGGTACATATGACGAGGAAAAAGCTAACATATTAAACACCTTCTTCTCCACGGTATTCACGGTTGAAAATGAAATGCTATGTGAAATCCCAAGAAACAATGAAAACCCTATATTAAGGGTCACCAATCTAACCCAAGAAGAGGTGCGAAACCGGCTAAATAAGATTAAAATAGATAAATCTCCGGGTCCGGATGGCATACACCCACGAGTACTAAGAGAACTAAGTAATGTAATAGATAAACCATTATTTCTTATTTTTAGGGACTCTATAGCGACAGGGTCTGTTCCGCAGGATTGGCGCATAGCAAATGTGGTGCCAATATTCAAAAAGGGCTCTAAAAGTGAACCTGGAAATTATAGGCCAGTAAGTCTAACCTCTATTGTTGGTAAAATATTTGAAGGGTTTCTGAGGGATGTTATTCTGGATTATCTCAATGAGAATAACTGTTTAACTCCATATCAGCATGGGTTTATGAGAAATCGCTCCTGTCAAACCAATCTAATCAGTTTTTATGAAGAGGTAAGCTATAGGCTGGACCACGGTGAGTCATTGGACGTGGTATATCTCGATTTTTCCAAAGCGTTTGATACCGTGCCGCACAAGAGGTTGGTACACAAAATGAGAATGCTTGGTCTGGGGGAAAATGTGTGTAAATGGGTTAGTAACTGGCTTAGTGATAGAAAGCAGAGGGTGGTTATAAATGGTATAGTCTCTAACTGGGTCGCTGTGACCAGTGGGGTACCGCAGGGGTCAGTATTGGGACCTGTTCTCTTCAACATATTCATTAATGATCTGGTAGAAGGTTTACACAGTAAAATATCGATATTTGCAGATGATACAAAACTATGTAAAGCAGTTAATACAAGAGAAGATAGTATTCTGCTACAGATGGATCTGGATAAGTTGGAAACTTGGGCTGAAAGGTGGCAGATGAGGTTTAACAATGATAAATGTAAGGTTATACACATCGGAAGAAGGAATCAATATCACCATTACACACTGAATGGGAAACCACTGGGTAAATCTGACAGGGAGAAGGACTTGGGGATCCTAGTTAATGATAAACTTACCTGGAGCAGCCAGTGCCAGGCAGCAGCTGGCAAGGCAAACAGGATCATGGGGTGCATTAAAAGAGGTCTGGATACACATGATGACAGCATTATACTGCCTCTGTACAAATCCCTAGTTAGACCGCACATGGAGTACTGTGTCCAGTTTTGGGCACCGGTGCTCAGGAAGGATATAATGGAACTAGAGAGAGTACAAAGGAGGGCAACAAAATTAATAAAGGGGATGGGAGAACTACAATACCCAGATAGATTAGCGAAATTAGGATTATTTAGTCTAGAAAAAAGACGACTGAGGGACGATCTAATAACCATTTATAAGTATATAAGGGGACAATACAAATATCTCGCTGAGGATCTGTTTATACCAAGGAAGGTGACGGGCACAAGGGGGCATTCTTTGCGTCTGGAGGAGAGAAGGTTTTTCCACCAACATAGAAGAGGATTCTTTACTGTTAGGGCAGTGAGAATCTGGAATTGCTTGCCTGAGGAGGTGGTGATGGCGAACTCAGTCGAGGGGTTCAAGAGAGGCCTGGATGTCTTCCTGGAGCAGAACAATATTGTATCATACAATTAGGTTCTGTAGAAGGACGTAGATCTGGGGATTTATTATGATGGAATATAGGCTGAACTGGATGGACAAATGTCTTTTTTCGGCCTTACTAACTATGTTACTATGTTATATGTCCGACATCCATGTCTTCTCCTGACATCTGATGTGTGGAGTCTGAACTGAATAACGACAGTTTTCTTGATGCTGTATTCAACAACTGCCTTCTTCTGCTCACAAATCCTTTCCAGCATATGCAGTGTAGAGTTTCAACACGTGGGGACATCACACGCCTGTCGATGAGCCGGAAGCATGGCAAGAGTGGCTGAAGCTGTAGCTGACTTTCAAAAATGGGCAGTCAGATGGCGTATTTTCACTAGCAGATCCGTCAACTCTGGGAGCTTTAGAGAAAACGTTGAACCATGAGGTTAAGCACATGGGCCAGGCAAGGTACATGTGTGAGCTCACCTTGCCTCAGAGCCGCCACCAGGTTCCAGCCATTGTCACACATGATCATGCCTGGCTGAACGTTCAGCGGTGTCATCCAAATATCTGACTGCTCTTTCAGTGCTGTCCACAACTCTTCAACATTGTGCGGTTTGTCACCTAAGTAGATTAGCTTAAGCACAGCCTGATGCCGCTTGGCTGAGGCAGTGCTGCAATGCTTCCATCTTCTGACTGATGTGTTCATTTCAGAAATGGAGGATGAAGAGGAGGAGGTGTGGGCAACCCTTAGTGACATAGGGCCAGCAATCTTCAGCATGGGGAGGATGTGTTCCATCCCAAGGTCCGTCTGGGTCCCGGCTTCCACTATGTTAACCCTGTGTGCTGTCAGTGATATGTACCATCCCTGCCCACAAGCACTTGTCCACGTGTCTGTGGTTGGGTCGACTTTCCCAGTAACAGCCTTTTTGAGAGCATGGGTACTGTTGTGGGACACATGCTGGTGTAATGCTGATACGGCACATCAGAAGAAAGAGTCGTGACTGGGGACCGAGTACCTTGGGACGGCCGCCGCCATCAGGTTGCAGAAAGCTTCCTTCTCCACCAGCCTAAAAGGCAACATTTCATGCTCAAGCAGATGAGAAATGTTAGAATTTAGTACTGTGGCCTGTGGGGCATTTACTGGGTATTTCCACTTGCGTTCCAATGACAGGGGTATAGACAACTGAAGTCTGGGCTGGGACAAGGACGTGGACGGGCTTGATGACGGTGCTGGTTGACTGTGGGCAACAACAGGTTCAGGGCCCGAGACATGTTCACATGCATGGTGAACTGGGGATTGGCCTGTATGGTAAACAGTGGAATAAGCAGTGTTTTCACCTGTAGGCAGTGTTCTTGCAGCCTGGGGTTCAGCTTACAAAAATGGGTGCTTTGCTGCCATGTGCCTAATCATCCTGGTGGCGGGCAAGCTGGTAGTTTTGCTACCCCTGCTGATGTGGGCATGGCAGGTGCTGCAAATGGCCTGTTTGGGGTTATTGGCAGAGTCTTTAAAAAATAACCAGACTTGGGAAGATCTAACATTTGGAATGTCAACTTCCGTCATGTTGGTGTTACAGAGAACGGATGCACGCCTTCTGTCCGCAGCCACCGCACTGCTTCTTCCTGCCTGTTGGGGTGATATGCCTCATTCCCCATGTGTGCTACTGTCCTTGCTCTGCATGTTCTCCTGCCAGCTTTGGTCAGTCACTATGTTATCCAAGACCTCATCGTCCACATCCGCACCCTGCTCTTTCTCCTGACTTTCTGGCAATTGTGTCTCATCATCATCCACCACTTGTGACACTTTCCCACCATGGCTTTCATGTGACTGTGGCTGTTCAAATGTTTGGGCATCTCTACATGCGATCTCATCTGGCCCCAATTCAAGAGAACTGACCGAGAGTCCGGAATCTTGAAAGGGAAAGCTGAACAGCTCTTCAGAGTGTCCAAGTGTGGGATCAGTTGTCTCAGGGCACTCGCCATGGTGGGAGGAAGGAGGTTCAGGGTGAGTAAAATCTGGTCCACACTCATGGCTACTCAGACTTGACTGTGTAGAAGACATAGTGGTGGTTGTGGTGGCTAAGTGACTGGAAGCATTATCCGCTATCCAACCAACAACCGTTTCACACTGCTCTGGCTTCAGTAGTGGTGTGCTGTGGTCCCATAGAAACTGGGACATGAAGGTCGAGCGCAAAGATTTGGGTCTTTGTTAGTGTTGAGCATTCCGATACCGCAAGTATCGGGTATCGGCCGATATTTGCGGTATCGGAATTCCGATACCGAGTTCCGATATCTTTGTGATATCGGGAATCGGTATCGGGATTAAGATTCATGTGTAAAATAAAGAATAAAAATAAAAAATATTGATATGCTTACCGTCGGACGCGCCCTGGTTGTCACCGCTGCAACCGCCATGCTTCCCTTCCTAAGAATGAGCGCGTTAATGACCTTCGGTGATGTCGCGGCTTGTGATTGGTCGCGGTAGCGTCATGTGACCGCTCACGCGACCAATCACAAGCCGCGACATCATCGAATGTCATTAAGGACCTTCGATGACGTCGCGGCTTGTGATTGGTCGCATTAGCGGTCACATGATGCTACCGCGACCAATCACAAGCCGCGACATCATCGAAGGTCCTTAACGCGCTCATTCTTAGGAAGGGAATCATGGCGGTTGCAGCGGTGACAACCATGGCGCGTCCGAGGGTAAGTATATCAATATTTTTTATTTTTATTCTTTATTTTACACATGAATATGGATCCCAGGGCCTGAAGGAGCGTTTCCTCTCCTTCAGACCCTGGGAACCATAGAGGAATACCTTCCGATATTTGTGTCCCATTGACTTGTATTGGTATCGGATATCGGTATCGGCGATATCCGATATTTTTCAGATATCGGCCGATACCATCCGATACCGATACTTTCATATATCGGACGGTATCGCTCAACACTAGTCTTTGTTCAGCGTGGTTGTTGTAGGCAAACCTATGCTTGTCGCGGAGACAAGCGATGGATGCCGCATCGGAGAGCACTGCATCCTATTTGCTCATAGCAGGTTTGCCTACAACAACCATGCTGAACTAATTTTGATATATGATCATGCAGCGATTGTAATTACCTTTAATGGCTTTTATTTAATAACCTCCTGTAACTGATGAAGGTCACAATTGACTTTAACGTTTTCCTGTATTTACTACAATACATTTTTCCTGCTGCATCTTACCTAAAGTTGAGTGCTAGGTCTCTTACTGTTGACGGAGATAACAGACTGTATAATATTTAAAAATTTTTTTTGTAATTTTGGAAAACACTAAATGCTGAGTAGAACAAGGCTAGCAGACAGAACTATGCAATGTATGTGTGGCACCCCAGGAGTTCAGGTACCACAGTGGTATTGCCTTCCTCTCGGGGAGGGTAATGCCATGCCTGGAGACAGGAGGAATCCCTTTGGCAGGCAACCTTGCATGCAACACATTCTGACTCAAGGCCAGAAGGGGGAGCTCTAAACCCGGGTCAAGGGAACTTCCCTATAAACATACTGGTCTGGAGGAAGAATCAGTTAGTCTGGTGCAGACCAGCAGGCAGTTGACAGTTGGTAGCAGACAGTGAAGGAGCACCGAGGGACTTAAGAGCTAGAGGAGGGCTGCAATTGAGCCTCTCTAAGCTGAGCGCAGAAACTGGGCAACAGGAGCCTGAGGTCGTGAGGAACTACAGGTCCCACAACAGAACCGGAGGGCAGGAAACTAAAAGGGGATTGCCCACATAATACCTTAGGTACAGCAGCAATCAGAGCCCGGAGTCACCATAAATAGAGACCCCAAAGAGACAGCTCAAGTTTCCTGCCGTGCAGGTACTGTCCCTGGACAGAGGAAAAAGAGGAGCTTGTTAGACAACTACAGGCAGCAAGGGACTACAGACCAGAACATATTGGAAGGCTCCCAAACTGACATGTCAAAGGGATTTCCATTTGTCTTCAGGCTGCCTAGACTCCATCTACACCTGTTGCCGTTGCCCTGGACTGAGGCTGCTTAACACCAGTAAACCAGGTAAAGACTGCAACCTTGTGTCCTCCATTTATTTGTGGCATTCACCATCCCTGCCAAACACACTGAGAGCACTGGGGACCCCGCTTCACCTGTGGGAAGCGACACCATCTTTGCTGCAGCACCATCACCCCCAGAGGACCCCTTTAAGTGGCGTCGGTCACCTCTGACCGAAAACCACAGGTGGCAACACAAACTTTCATTATTTCCACAGCCCCTTTAAAGACCGTCCCTTTTACTTGGGTGCCCAGGGCCACGGACCGGGTCGCTACCACCATGACCATCCCTGTCATGATCCCAATGGCAGGGGATCACAAAAATGACAAGCACAGATACAAACAAGCTCTAGGGCGATGGAACCTGAGCTGACCGCGACCCTAAACCTAACACACAAATAAAAGTAGCCGGGGAACGTGCCTACGATGATCCTAGACGTCTCGCTCCAGCCGAAGATCTAACTTCCCCTATCAGAAGAAACACAGACCTCTCTTGCCTCCAGAGAAATACCCCACAGCAAATAGCAGCCCCCCACATATAATGACGGTGAAATGAGAGGAAAGCACATATGTAGTATGAAAACAGTTTCAGCAAAATGAGGCCCGCTAAAGCTAGATAGCAGAGGATACAAAAGTGAACTGCGCGGTCAGCGAAAAACCCTTCAAAAAACCATCCTGAAATTACTTGAACTCATGTGCCAACTCATGGTACATGAAAAGCAATTTCAGCCCACTAGAGCAACCAGCAGCAGAGAATCACATATCTGCAGGCTGGACTAAAAACCAAATTAAGCAAAACACAAAACAGGAAAATCCAAACTTAGCTTGTCCAGAAAGTTCTAGGAGCAGGGAGCAGAGGTAACAAGACACACTGGATACATTGATAACCGGCGAGGAAATGCCAGCAAAGCCAGGTTAAATAGGAAACTCCCATATGCTGATGGAACAGGTGGAACCCAGAAACCCAGGAAAGACAAGTCACCCAGTACCATCAGTAACCACCAGAGGGAGCCCAAAAACAGAACTCACAACAGTACCCCCCCTTGAGGAGGGGTCACCGAACCCTCACGAGAACCACCAGGGCGACCAGGATGAGCCCTATGAAAAGCGCGAACCAAATCATCAGCATGAACATCCGAGGCAACCACCCAAGAATTATCCTCCTGACCATAACCCTTCCACTTGACCAAATACTAGAGTTTCCGTCTGGAAACACGAGAATCCAAGATCTTCTCCACAACATACTCCAATTCTCCCTCCACCAGCACTGGAGCAGGAGGCTCAAGCGAAGGAACAACAGGTACCTCATACTTCCGCAACAACGACCGATGGAACACATTATGAATAGCAAACGATGCCGGGAGATCCAAACGAAACGACACAGGGTTAAGAATTTCCAAGATCCTATAGGGACCGATGAACCAAGGCTTGAACTTAGGAGAAGAGACCTTCATAGGAACAAAACGAGAAGACAACCACACCAAGTCACCAACAAGAAGTCGAGGACCCACGCGGCGACGGCGATTAGCAAACTGCTGAGCCTTCTCCTGGGACAACTTCAAATTGTCCACCACATGACTCCAAATCCGATGCAACCTATCCACCACCATGTCCACTCCAGGACAATCAGAAGGTTCCACCTGACCAGAGGAAAAACGAGGATGAAACCCCGAATTACAAAAGAAAGGAGAAACCAAGGTAGCAGAACTAGCCCGATTATTAAGGGCAAACTCGGCCAGCGGCAAAAAGGTAACCCAGTCATCCTGATCAGCAGAAACAAAACACCTTAAATAAGTTTCCAAGGTCTGATTAGTTCGTTCAGTCTGGCCATTCGTCTGAGGATGGAATGCAGACGAAAAGGACAAATCAATGCCCATCTTAGCACAGAACGTCCGCCAAAATCTAGACACAAACTGGGATCCCCTGTCAGAAACGATGTTCTCAGGAATCCCATGCAAACGAACCACATTCTGAAAAAACAGAGGGACCAACTCAGAGGAGGAAGGCAACTTAGGCAAGGGTACCAGATGAACCATTTTAGAAAAGCGATCACACACAACCCAGATGACGGACATTTTTTGAGAGACAGGGAGATCCGAAATAAAGTCCATGGAAATGTGCGTCCAAGGCCTCTTCGGGATAGGCAAAGGTGACAACAATCCACTGGCCCGAGAACAGCAAGGCTTAGCCCGAGCGCAAACCTCACAAGACTGCACAAAAGAACGCACATCCCTCGACAAGGAAGGCCACCAAAAAGACCTGGCCACCAAGTCTCTAGTACCAAATATTCCAGGATGACCTGCCAACGCAGAAGAATGGACCTCGGAGATGACTCTACTGGTCCAATTATCCGGAACAAACAGTCTCTCAGGCGGACAACGATCAGGTTTACCCGCCTGAAACTCCTGCAAAGCACGTCGCAAGTCTGGGGAGACAGCAGACAAAATCACCCCATCCCTAAGGATACCAGAGGGCTCAGAATTTCCAAGGGAGTCAGGCACAAAACTCCTAGAAAGAGCATCCGCCTTCACATTCTTTGAACCTGGCAGGTATGAAACCACAAAATTGAAACGAGAGAAAAACAGTGACCAACGAGCCTGTCTAGGATTCAGACGCCTGGCAGACTCAAGGTAAATCAAATTTTTGTGATCAGTCAAGACCACCACACGATGTCTAGCACCCTCTAGCCAATGACGCCACTCCTCAAATGCCCACTTCATGGCCAAAAGTTCCCGATTACCAACATCATAATTCCGCTCAGCCGGCGAAAACTTTCTAGAAAAAAACGCGCATGGCTTCATCACTGAGCCATCGGAGCTTCTCTGTGACAAAACCGCCCCCGCTCCAATCTCGGAAGCATCAACCTCAACCTGAAAAGGGAGCGAAACATCTGGCTGATGCAACACAGGAGTAGAAGAAAACCGGCGCTTAAGTTCCTGAAAGGCCTCCACAGCCGCAGGAGACCAATTAGCAACATTAGCACCCTTCCTAGTCAAATCCGTCAAAGGCTTAACAACACTAGAAAAATTAGTTATAAAACGACGATAGAAATTAGCAAAACCCAAGAACTTCTGTAGACTCTTAAGAGATGTAGGCTGCGTCCAGTCACAAATAGCCTGAACCTTGACGGGATCCATCTCAATAGTAGAAGGGGAAAAAATATACCCCAAGAAAGAAATCTTCTGGACTCCAAAGAGACACTTTGAGCCTTTTACAAACAAGGAATTGGCCCGCAGGACCTGAAACACCTTCCTGACCTGCTGAACATGAGACTCCCAGTCATCAGAAAAAACCAAAATATCATGCAAATACACAATCATAAATTTATCCAGATATTCACGGAAAATATCGTGCATAAAGGACTGGAAGACTGAAGGAGCATTAGAAAGTCCAAAAGGCATTACCAAATACTCAAAATGGCCCTCAGGCGTATTAAATGCGGTTTTCCACTCATCACCTTGCTTTATTCGTATAAGATTATACGCACCCCGAAGATCAATCTTAGTGAACCATTTAGCCCCCTTAATGCGAGCAAACAAATCAGTCAACAATGGCAAAGGATACTGATATTTTACGGTAATCTTATTCAAAAGACGATAATCTATACAAGGCCTCAAGGAACCATCTTTTTTGGCCACGAAAAAAAAACCTGCTCCCAAAGGGGACAAAGATGGACGGATATGTCCCTTTTCCAAGGACTCCTTAACATAATCCCGCATAGCAGTATGCTCTGGCACTGACAGATTGAACAAACGACCTTTAGGAAATTTACTGCCTGGAATTAAATTTATAGCACAATCGCAATCCCTGTGAGGAGGAAGCGAACTGAGCTTAGGCTCCTCAAAAACATCCCGATAGTCAGACAAAAACACAGGAATCTCAGAAGGAGTAGATGAAGCGATAGAAATCGGAGGTGCATCATCATGAACCCCCTGACAACCCCAGCTTAACACAGACATTGATTTCCAGTCAAGGACTGGATTATGAGTTTGTAACCATGGCAGACCAAGTACTAGAACATCATGCAAATTATACAGTACCAGGAAGCGAATCACCTCCTGATGAACGGGAGTCATACGCATGGTCACTTGTGTCCAGTACTGAGGTTTATTCATAGCCAAAGGTGTAGAGTCAATTCCCTTCAAAGGAATAGGGACTTCCAGAGGCTCCAAACTAAACCCACAGCGATTGGCAAATGACCAATCCATAAGACTCAGGGCAGCGCCTGAATCCACATAGGCATCGACGGAAATGGATGATAATGAACAAATCAGAGTCACAGACAGAATGAACTTAGACTGTAAAGTACTAATCGCAACAGACTTATCAACCTTTTTTGTGCGTTTAGAGCATGCTGATATAACATGAGCTGAATCACCACAATAAAAGCACAACCCTTTTTTCCGCCTATACTTTTGCCGTTCACTTCTGGACTGAATTCTATCACATTGCATTATCTCAGGTGACGGTTCAGACGACACCGCCAAATGATGCACAGGTTTGCGCTCCCGTAAACGCCGATCAATCTGAACAGCCATAGTCATAGACTCATTCAGACCAGCAGGCGCAGGGAACCCCACCATAACATCTTTAATGGCCTCAGAAAGGCCATCTCTAAACTTTGCAGCCAGAGCGCACTCATTCCACTGAGTAAGTACCGACCACTTCCGAAATTTTTGACAATAAATTTCTGCTTCATCTTGCCCCTGAGAGAGGGCCAACAAAGCTTTTTCAGCCTGAATCTCTTGGTTAGGTTCCTCATAGAGCAAACCCAATGCCAGAAAAAACGCATCCGCATTAAGCAACGCAGGGTCCCCTGGTGCCAATGCAAATGCCCAATCCTGAGGGTCACCCCGCAGGAAAGATATAATTATCTTGATTTGCTGAGCAGGGTCTCCAGAGGAGCGAGATTTCAAAGAAAGAAACAACTTGCAATTGTTCCTAAAATTCAGAAAACGAGATCTATCTCCAGAAAAAAACTCTGGGACAGGAATTCTAGGTTCAGACATAGGAGCATGTACAACAAAATCCTGTATATCTTGAACCTTAGCGGCAAGATTATTCAGGCTGGAAGCCAAACTCTGGACATCCATGATAAACAGCTGAGATCAGAGCCATTCAAAGATTAAGAGGAGGAGGAAGTAGCCAGGCTGCAATAAGGCTAGGCAGCAAACTCTGAGGGAAAGGGGAAGAAAAAAAAAACAAAAAAAAAAACTTCCTCAGACTACTTATCCTCCTACTTCAGCCAATACAATTAACACTTTGTGGGCCGGTTATACTGTCATGATCCCAATGGCAGGGGATCACAAAAATGACAAGCACAGATACAAACAAGCTCTAGGGCAATGGAACCTGAGCTGACCGCGACCCTAAACCTAACACACAAATAAAAGTAGCCGGGGAACGTGCCTACGATGATCCTAGACGTCTCGCTCCAGCCGAAGATCTAACTTCCCCTATCAGAAGAAACACAGACCTCTCTTGCCTCCAGAGAAATACCCCACAGCAAATAGCAGCCCCCCACATATAATGACGGTGAAATGAGAGGAAAGCACATACGTAGTATGAAAACAGTTTCAGCAAAATGAGGCCCGCTAAAGCTAGATAGCAGAGGATACAAAAGTGAACTGCGCGGTCAGCGAAAAACCCTTCAATAAACCATCCTGAAATTACTTGAACTCATGTGCCAACTCATGGTACATGAAAAGCAATTTCAGCCCACTAGAGCAACCAGCAGCAGAGAATCACATATCTGCAGGCTGGACTAAAAACCAAATTAAGCAAAACACAAAACAGGAAAATCCAAACTTAGCTTGTCCAGAAAGTTCTAGGAGCAGGGAGCAGAGGTAACAAGACACACTGGATACATTGATAACCGGCGAGGAAATGCCAGCAAAGCCAGGTTAAATAGGAAACTCCCATATGCTGATGGAACAGGTGGAACCCAGAAACCCAGGAAAGACAAGTCACCCAGTACCATCAGTAACCACCAGAGGGAGCCCAAAAACAGAACTCACAACACATCCCTTTAATTGTGACCGGATCCGGTACAGAGTACCCACTGCCCTGACAGGTGACTCATATGCCTGCGAAGCGAAGATTTTTACACCACAGATACACCAAGTGTCTGACCAAGACAACAGACTGTATACATTTTTTAATTTTTTTTTATTTTTGAAAACACGAAATACTGAGTAGAACAAGGCTAGCACACAGAACTATGCAACATATGCCTACGAAGAGAAGATTTTTACACCACAGATACATCAGGCATCTGACGGAGATAACAGACAGTTAAAATATGTTATTGTTTTTTTTTAAATATTTTTTAAACAAAAAATTATGAGTAGACCAAGGCTAACAGACAAAAAAATACAACGTATGCCTGCAAAGTGAATATTTGGACACCATAGATACACCAGGCATCTGACAGAGATAACAGACTGTATATTTTTTTTTACATTTTTTCTGTAATTTTTTAAAACACTAATTACTGAGTAGACCAAGGCTAGCAGACAGTACAATGCAATGTATGCCTGTGAAGCAAAGATTTTTCCACCACAGATACACCAGGCGTCAGCCAGAGATAACAGACTGATCAAAATGTGGCCTTTATTTTTTGGGGCACATCAAAATTGTGTCAATAAGTTGGCTATGACACTAAAAAAAAAAACTTGGAGTGCTAAAATTTTAAGATATGTAGCGCAATGATATGCGATATGTGTGGCGTACAACTAACAGTGATAAATATAGGAACTGTAGCTAAATTTTTTTTGGCCAGTAACAGATTTTTAGGGCAGCAAAATGGTGTCCAAAAATGTTGTAAGACACTACAAAATATTAGATAGTACCAAAAAAAGGACACATTTTTTGGCGCACTCACAGCTAATGCCTGGGACCAAAAACAAATTTTTTAATTCTTAGATTTGCACACTCTTATATTACAATGACCTGGCTGTATTCTTCAGCGTGACCAAGCAAATAAATGTAGAAAAAAGGGGTTATGGATTGCTGTATAATAAAATGAGCAGATATCAGTTGCAAAAAAATTGCCACTGATAACTGCAGCTAGGTATAGATAAAATAAGAAGCAGCAGCCAGTAATGGAGCTTTTTGACGTATGCAGTGATATCTATGTACTCACATACAGTGCCTGCAGGCCTTGCACTGATGTGGATATGTGCACATAGACTCCCCTGCCTACCCAGCGCTGCAATCTATGTATTGCCAAATTAGCCCTAAAAAGGAATGTTGGTTTATCATGATTTATGGACGGAACACTAGCAGACCCACACTAACTCTTAAAAGAACAATTCTGACCCTATCTCAGCAGCTCTCTCTACACTAGCTGACTACGGAGTAAAATGCGGCAAGCAGGGCGCTGTCCGGTCTTTTATACCCTTGACGATGCTGTACAGCCAGCCAATCACTGCAAGACCACAGCAAAGATGGCTGCGGTGTTACAGTGCCAAAAATGTTAGAGCGCCAAACATGCAGGATGGAGACCTGAGCTCCCGCAAAATATTCCCGGAAATGCTCGCCGAGTACACCGAGCACAGTGATACTCTGGCGAGTACTGAGTTATGGCGAGCACATTTGCTCATCACTAGTAAAGATGAGTAACATTGCTTTTTTATTTTTATTTCAAATGAAGGTATCAATGTCTTGATTTCAATTTAAGGACTGGCTCTGTTTTATTTTACAATCTAACAATGGGGTTAGTAATGGGGGTGTCTTATAGACGCCTCTCCATTACTAACCCCTGGGCTTGATGTCAACAGCCATAAAACAGCTGATATCAACCTCAAATCTATTACGCCCATTTGCCACTGGACTAGGTCAAGTGGGAAGAGCCAGGAAAGCACAAGATTTGCAGCATCTAATACATGTGCCTTTTTGGGGGTGCTGTGGACTGCTATTTTTAGGCTGGGGAGGGCCAATATTCATGGCCTTTCCAAGTCTAAGAATACCATCCCCCAGCTGTCTGCGTTACCTTGGCTGGTTGTCAAAAATAAGGGGACACAATGCCCTTTTTTAAAACTGTTTATTTAAAATATTTTAAAAAAATTTATTGGGACCTATCTATTCTTGAAAACCAGCCATGATAAAGCTGACAGCGGAAGTTTGCAGCCAGCATCTGTTAGTTTTGCCTACGCTGGTTGATAAAAATAGAAGAGATCCCATGTTATTTTTTATTAATTTATTGCACTGGCATTGGCTGATGAGAGTACTACTCACCTGCTCTCGCTGCTATCAGCGACAGCATGCATATGCTGATGAGAGTAGTCCGCATCAGCCGACGCCTGTGACCAGCGGCAACCTCTTTACTGCAGGTCACAACTGTTGGCTCACATGCTGTCATCTGACAGCATGGTAACCGCAGATCTATGACCCAGGTAAGATCAGTGCCGCAGGTGTTTGTTGCCCTGTCTTGGAAAAGTCAGTGTTCGGGGTCCGTGCATAGATACTAGGTGTTTGTTATGGACCCTGAACTTTACTGTTCAGATTCGTCCATCACAATACATTTTCTCCCATGTGCCACACTTTCAGTACTGCAACGGACACCTTCATAATGCCATTACCCTGCAAATTAGCCATATATCTGCTGTGAAACAGCTGTTTCCCTGCAACATAAGGTTTTTGCGCAGGGGAATAGTAAAGAAAACCTCAGCGGCTGAGAACTCTGATGCATAACTGATGCATATGAACATAGCTGTACGGTTTTCTTTCAACTCCCTCCATTCACCAACAGCTACTAAGGCCCCCTACAGAAAAAAAACAATTTTTGCACAAGGTTTAAAGTGAACACCTGAAGATTGCAGTGTCTTACCAAATAGAGTGACTTATGCAAAGTCTTTCCATGGATTCCTGACAATACAATTAAAATTTTCCAACACATTTATTTACTATTTGTTCTGATTAGATAAACATTGTTACTTGTGATCAGTTTATTCAGGGGTTTATTTCCATATTGGATGAAGCCTCTTAGAATGACTGTAAATACAGGATGCTGTTATTTTATAGTTATACATTTATTGCAAACATTTATACTAGCTCTGAATTGCCAAAAGAAGGGATATGAAGCATGAGTTGTTTGGATAACATGATAGATTAAAGCAGATGTTTAGCGTCTTCAGCTATATAAAGCTATTAAGGAATCTGCTAGCTCTGGCTTTTGTAATTTGCTCATGCCCTAGTTTATATAACCCTGCCTATTGTAAAAGAAACCTACATGTGAAAGGATACATTCAGATTTATGTAATCAAGATGTTAGGGCTAGCGGAACGCACCAAATAATAAGACAGATAGTGTATGGTGCGTTCGCAGCCCGGGGTCCACCGTGCAGAGATGGAACCTGCTGCTAAGTAATGACGGACTATATGGCGGTACTCATAAGTATACACACGTGGGTTAAACTTCACCCAGCGTGAAGGAAGCGATCCTGTTGCGTCACAGGATCGCGGTACCGCACATAGAAGGCGAGCAAGTAGTCAGCGAACTCAACCCCAACTAGGATTGAAGTCCGATTAGACCCTTGCTGGCACAACACCGCAACTGGGTGTGTAAGGAAGCAGAATAACAATATTAGGGCACGAGAGTGCATGCGGTGCCGCACTGACGAACGCCACTAACCACCCAGGCTTGGGTAAGGAAAGCACAGAGGAAGTGCACGGCGCCGTACTGGCGGTCACAGCAACTGGACGCTGTAACGTGTGATTAGTGCTGTAGGATAAGTCGGGCGCTAGATAGCAACCATACACCTTCCGCGAACAGACATTCAATAGGGAAGGGGTATCCAAGGACGACTTGCACTCACAACAAACACACGTAAGCAAATGTACACTAGCGCATGGCCGTGCGGTCATGCGCAGTTTATATAGTTGCAGCACAGGAAGTGGCCACAGAAACTTTGCCCTTCCAAGACCTGCCAAGAGGACCAATGGAATGTGCTGCAGAGCCTGAGCACATGACCCTCGATCTCCAACGGGAGATCTTGCCCTGGGCATGCTCAGTGTGTGCAGACAAGGACTTAGTCCCAGAGAAGTCCGCTCGCTGTTGACCAGCACTGGCTTTAATGGCAGAAGCTGAAGAAGCAGCAGTAACTCTCTGTACAGAGTGAGACTGAGCAAGACGCTGGGACCGATGTCCCTGCTGAGCAGACTCCACTGCGGCTGGATAAGAATGGGAGACCGCAGCGGAGATGGCTCGAGATTCCCCCTGTGCAGAAGCGGGAACTCGAGACCTAACACAAGATATGACACAAAAACAATGACTATTTGCTGGCAGACACCTTGTCATATACAGTGAATGTATGAAATCATAAAAATAAAATCAATATACCCCAGTGTAAAATATACTCTTAAATAAAACACAAATATGTGGCTGATAGGTGTGATGGGCATCCACTAGCATTAGAGCAATACAGAACTCTTGAAGTTGAATAGTCAAAGCCAGGAACTGACACAAATATGTTCGGTACAAAAAAATAATGTGCAGTAAACCTGTCAAACCCCCCCCCCCCTCCCCAGGCGTTTTTAACTAAAAAAGTCTCCTTGTGCAGCACAAATGCTGCATTCTGACAAGGTGGCTCTTTTAGTTCTGGTCCCTGTCAACCCTGCAATAATCGCTTTTATAATGTGCCCCTCATACCTCGAATTTGTCAGGAAGGCAGGTCTTTCCCTCCAGACACAGACGCACCCCAGCCGTCACTCAGGGCCTCTACGCACCGGGCGCCGCCTCCTCTTACTTCAGTAGCGTCCCTGGTGCCTGCACTGTAGGTTTGAAGGGCAGCGCAACTGCGCATGCCTGAAAAAAAATAACAGAGCAGGCGCCGGGAATGCTAAAGAAGGAAGAGGAGGCGGTGCCTGGCACGCAGAGACCCTGAGTGATGGCTGGGGTGCATCTGTGTCGGTGGGGAAAGACAAATTCGAGGTATGAGGGGGCACATTATAATAGCAATTATTGCAGCATTGGCAGGGACCAGAACTAAAAGAGCCACCTTGACAGAAAGCAGCATTAGTGCTGCACAAGTTGGCTCTTTTAGTTAAAACCGCCTGCGGGGGTGACTGGTTCCCTTTAAACTTAATCTACATCTTTCAACACCATATTTTATTTTAGATTTTACATTGTGTTGATAATTTTTTTATAAACATTTTAAATGGTCAGATTCTTGTTTTCTGATACAGAGCCTCAAATTCTTTGCATGGATATAGACTTAAATAATACAATTCTCTCTTTACATGAAATGTAGGTTCTCACTACAAATACATATTAAACAACAACCACAAGATGGATTTCCTCAATCTAGGTATTATTTTAATCAGTGTACCGGAGCCAACCTGATAGTGCATGTAGTTTACTTAGCAAAATCCTGATAACAGGTTCTAAAGTTTTTTTTTTCTCTGAAACATGATTAGCAAAAAAAGTCTATAAATACAAAAGAGTACTTCATGTACAATAGAAACAACAAGATGCAATATGCGGATAAATAGGGGAAAAAGGAAGAGGTCCCAAAATTACGAATAATAATACTTATAGATTTTTTATCCTTATATCCTTATGGCATCCACTTTCACTTGTCACTTTAATATATGGACCCTATTGATAGAGCGTATTTCGATGTTTGATTAAGAACTAAAGGTCATCCTATATATGCCCCGACATTTACTCCCAAAATTCTTGAGATCCAAGACTATGGATCGATGGATTTTATGTTCTCCTGTCTTCTCACTCCTTTCCTTTGACCCAAAGAGCTCTCCTGTTGAAAAACCAAAAGAGAAAGGACACTAGAGCAAATAAAATTCCATAAAGTTTATTAACAAGTAAAAAGCAAAATTATTTAACATATATTTGAAGACGTAACAATTTAAAAATGCGAGATGACATCAAAGTGACACACCAAAGCAGGAGGTATAAAAAGAATTGGCATACATATGCAATAGTAGCCTAACCAGTCAAATTATATACATATATCTTGAACAAATTCAGTGCAATACTGAGTTGTAATGCATCCAAAGTGTATTAGTAACACTAAAGATAATATATGCAAACCATTAAATATACATTCATAGTGAAAAAGTATCATATCTACATATATAGCCTTTTAAATGCCAGTAGGAGTCAGCGTATATATACTAAAATATAGTAAATGCTCAACTGGCTAGTCCAATCCCAGCGGAGTTACAAGTGGATCGCTCCCAAGGGCCGTGGGGCGCTCGGTACCGGGTCCTTCGGTTCACAGGGGGATGTCACGGTGTTAAGGAGAGAATGTATGGCATATGAAGATATACTGGAATCAAACTTATATGTACGGTTTGCTTAATATTAGATTCATGTCACTTTAAGGTTTTCTAATTCACTGTTATACGACTTAATTCTGTTTATTATTCCATCCCAGGATGTGCCAAGATTTGATTAACAAGAGTAATTGGACATGTATGTAGGGAGACCAATTCCCAATAAACTGAAGACCAGTAGAATACGTGCATAGACAGATGCCAACCTGACCTAGAATGGGTCATTAGGGTGATAACGGTACAGAATAATCAACAAACAAAATAATCAATCAAAAGTAACTTGTTGTTAGGACTGGCGGAACGCACCAAGAGAGATGTAATGGATGCGTTCGCAGTCCGGGGTCCACCGTGCAGGTGAAACCTGCTGCTAGGACATGACAGACGATATGGCGGTACTCATAAGTATACACGCGTGGGTTAAACCTCACCCAGCGTGAAGAAAGCGATCCTGTTGCTTCACAGGATCGCGGTACCGCACATAGAGCGCGAGCAAGTGGTCAGCGAACTAGACCCCAACAGGGATAGTAGTCCGATTAGACCCTTGCTGGCACTACACCACAACTGGGTGTGAAAAGTATATACAATAGAGGCACCGAAGTGCAAACTGTGCCGTGCTGGCAGGCACCACTAAGTACCCAGACATGGGTCAGGAAGCGCACACAGGCGCGTGGCGCCGCACTGGTGGTCACAGCAGAGGACGCTGACACGTGTGTGACACGTTGAGTGTTAAGTCGGGCGCTAGATAGCAGCCATACACCATACGCGAACAATCATACAGTAGGGTAGGGGTATTTAAAGGACGACTTGCACTCACAACAAACACACGTATAAAGTTGTACACTAGCGCATGGCCGTGCGGTCATGCGCAGTTTATATAGCTGCAGGACAGGAAGCGGCCACAGAAACTTTGCCCTTCCAAGACCTGCCAAGAGGACCAATAGAATGCGCTGCAGAGTCTGAGCACATGACCCTCGATCTCCAACGGGAGATCTTACCCTGGGCATGCTCAGTGTGCGCAGACAAGGACTTAGTCCCAGAGAAGTCCACTCGCTGCTGACCAGTATTGGCTTTAAAGGCAGAAGCTGGAGAAGCAGCAGTAACTCTTCTCACAGAGTCAGACTGAGCGAGACGCTGGGATCGACGTCCCTGCTGAGCAGGCTCCACTGCGGCTGTAGGAGAATGGGAGACCGCAGCGGAGACGGATCGAGATTCCCCCTGTGCAGCAGAGTAAACTCGACTCCTAACATTGCCCCCCCCTCCTTGGGCCTCGCTACGTTCGAAGGCAGCAATGAGCTGTGGGGCCTGATTGTTTTCAGCAGGCTCCCATGACCTGTTCTCTGGACCATAACCCTTCCAATCCACCAGATAGAACTTTTTGCCGCGTACCACCTTACACCCCAAAATAGCGTTCACCTCGTAATCGTCCGTAGACGAACCCGATGTCCCGGCAGATGACTCGGAAAACCGGGACATGTATACGGGTTTCAAGAGGGACACATGAAAGGTGTCGGTGATACCCAAGCGTGGCGGAAGAGCCAGGCGGTAGACCACAGGATTAACCTGTTCGAGAACCTTGAAGGGACCCAAGTAGCGAGGAGCAAACTTAGTGGACTCAACTCGCAGCCTGATGTTACGGGAGGAGAGCCACACCAAGTCGCCAGGGACAAAAGTCGGAGCAGGGCGCCGATGAACATTGGCGGAGGACCTCATTCTCTCCTTGGAGGCCCGAATGGCATCCTGCGTGCGATCCCAAATGTCCCGTGCCTCCACAGCCCAGTCTGCCACCCTGGGATCAGCGGAAGACACAGGCATGGGCACTGGAACACGCGGATGCTGGCCGTAATTTAAGAGGAATGGAGTCTGACCGGTGGAGTCGGCTACGGCATTGTTAAGTGCAAACTCTGCCCACGGTAGCAAGGATGCCCAGTCATCCTGTCTGGCAGAAACAAAATGTCGCAGATATGTGACCAAGGTCTGGTTGGCCCTTTCTACCAACCCATTCGTCTCGGGATGATATGCCGAAGAGAGATTTAACTCAATACTGAGTAAACGACATAGCTCCCTCCAGAATCGAGACGCAAACTGGGGACCCCGGTCACTAACAATTTTGTCTGGCATACCGTGTAAGCGAAAGATATGCTTGATAAACAAGACAGCCAACGCCCGTGCAGATGGTAGCCGTGGAAGAGGCACCAAATGCACCATTTTGGAGAAATGGTCGGTGATCACCCAGATAATGGTGCAATTACGAGACTTGGGTAAGCCCACCACAAAGTCCATCCCGACCATCTCCCAGGGCCTGTCAGCCACGGGCAGAGGGTAAAGCAAACCAGCTGGCCGTTGCCGAGGAGTCTTGTTCCTGGCGCAAGAGACACACGCCCGAACGTACTCCGCGACATCACGAGCCATATGCGGCCACCAGTATGTCCTCGCCAGTAACTCAGATGTCCTTTTAGTACCAAAATGTCCACCCACCCTGGACGAGTGCGCCCAAGAGAGAACCTCCGGCCGCAAACTAGATGGAACAAAAGTCTTGCCCGGGGGCACAGACTCCAGCGTAACCGGGGCCACGGTTCTCAAACTCTCGGTGGGGACAATAAGCCGAGGCTCCTCCTCCTCCTCCGCAGATGACACAACGGAGCGAGAGAGAGCATCGGCCCGAATGTTCTTCTCCCCAGAAAGGAAATGGAGGGTGAAATGAAACCGGGAGAAGAACAAGGACCATCTGGCCTGGCGAGAATTCAACCGCTGAGCTGTCTGCAGATACACCAAATTTTTGTGATCTGTGAAGACTTGGAAGGGAAAACGTGCTCCCTCCAAGAGATGTCTCCACTCCGAGAAAGCCAACTTCATGGCTAGCAACTCCCTGTCCCCGATGGAATAATTCCTCTCTGCTGGTGCGAAGGTCTTGGAGAAAAAGAAGCAAGGATGCTTCCGACCTTGAGCATCCTTTTGGAAGAGGACTGCTCCAGCACCAACAGAAGAGGCATCCACCTCCATGATAAATGGCTTATCAACATCGGGGCGATGAAGTATGGGAGCGCTAGCGAAGTGTGACTTTATAGAGATAAAGGCCTTGGAGACCTCCTCAGACCACAATTTAGGATTTGCCCCCTTCTTGGTGAGGGCAACCAAGGGAGCTACCAAAGTTGAGAAATGCGGGATGAACTGGCGATAATAATTGATGAACCCCATAAAGCGCTGCACCGCTTTAAGAGAATGAGGTTCCTGCCAGTCCATCACAGCCTGTAGTTTGGCAGGATCCATAGCCAATCCCTGGGCTGAGATGATGTAGCCTAGGAAAGGTAAGGACTCCTGCTCAAACATGCACTTCTCCAACTTGGCATAGAGGGAGTTTGCCCGTAGGAGGTCGAAGACTTTGCAAACATCTCTCCGGTGGGAGTCAATATCTGGAGAGTAGATGAGAATATCATCCAGATAGACTAAGACCGAGGTGGAAAGCATATCCCGGAAGATATCGTTCACAAAGTCTTGGAAAACGGCTGGGGCATTACAGAGCCCAAAGGGCATCACCAGATATTCATAGTGCCCATCCCTGGTGTTAAAAGCCGTCTTCCATTCGTCCCCCTCACGGATGCGAATCAGGTTGTAAGCACCCCGCAGATCTAATTTAGTAAATACCCTTGCTCCCCGAAGCCTATCGAACAGTTCAGATATCAAAGGCAAAGGGTATTTATTCTTAACGTTGATGGCGTTAAGACCCCTGTAGTCTATGCATGGACGCAATTCCCCACTCTTCTTCTGCACGAAGAAGAATCCTGCCCCAGCAGGTGACACTGACTTCCTGATGAACCCTCTTGCCAGATTTTCCTGTATGTACTGTGACATTGCCTCCGTCTCCGGGAGAGATAGCGGATAGACTCGACCCCGGGGAGGCTCAGCACCAGGCAAGAGGTCAATAGGACAGTCATAGGGGCGATGGGGCGGAAGGGTCTCTGCCGCCTTTTTGGAGAATACGTCTGCATATGACCAATACTGCTTGGGGAGAGAGGATAGATCTGCGGATACCTCAGTAGTAGCAACCTGAACGCACTCCCTCTGACACCTACCCCCACAAGATTCACCCCAACCCAGAATTCTGCCTGAGGACCACTCGATATGAGGAGAGTGGTACCGTAGCCAAGGTATTCCCAACAGGATCTCATCAATTCCTTCCGGAATGACGAGCAGAGAAATTATCTCCTGATGAGATGGCGACATGGACAGAGTAAAAGGGATGGTCTGGTGTGTTATCTGTGAGGGCAATGTCGACCCATTCACCACTCGCACCGTTACTGGTTGAGCAAGCATAACCAAGGGTATTGCGTGACTTTGGGCGAAGGCAGAAGACATAAAGTTGCCCTCCGCCCCAGAATCCACGCAGAGCTCTACCGAGTGGGAAAATGAGCCAATAGTAATTGTCCCCTTAAAGGACAACTTAGAGGCAAACGTCGCCGTGTCTAGTGTACCTCCACCAACTACCACTAGACGCTGACGTTTCCTCGACCGCTGAGGACATCTGGTGGCTAGATGTCCTGACTGCTGGCAAACATGACAGACCCTGAGTGCACAAGCGGTCCGGGACTTAGATCCTGCTTGTGACACCTCCCTGGCCTCATGTGACTCAGGAACCAGGACTGGAAATTCAAGAGGTTTGGCAAAAGTAGGAGCCAGCCGAAACCTCTGCCTACACTGGGCTCGCTCTAACCTCCGCTCGTTAAAACGGAGGTCAATTCGAGTGGAGACAGTTATTAACTCCTCCAGTGTGGCAGGAATCTCCCTAGTGGCCAGAGCGTCCTTTACGTGGTCAGCCAAGCCCCTCCAAAATATGGGGATAAGAGCTTTATCCGACCAATCCAGCTCAGATGCTAAGGTGCGGAATTGGACGGCAAAATGACTGACCAAGGACTCACCCTGAGTTAATGCCAGCAATTGGAGCGCAGTATCATGGGTGACTTGAGGTCCTAAAAAGACCTGTTTCAGAGCGCTCAGAAACAGCGGAGCACTCTGCACCACATGATTGCCACGCTCCCACAGCGGCGTAGCCCATTCCAACGCCCTGTCCGACAATAGAGACAAAATAAATCCCACCTTAGCCCGCTCTGTGGGAAAACGTGTAGCCAGGAGCTCGAGATGAATAGAGCACTGACTCACAAATCCCCTACAAAACTTGCTATCACCAGAAAATTTTTCTGGCAGCGGGAGGTGAGATAATGTCGGAACAGGGGTGGCAATGGACATAGTAGCTGCAGCCACGCTGGCAGCCTGTACAGCTACTGCAGTAACATCCACAGCTGAGGTCGCGCTCTCGAGAGCCGCCAACCTACCCTCCAGCTGCTGGATATGCCGCAGAGATTGCTGTATGTCTGTCATCACTAGCCAGACCCTGGCGCTAGTGTAATGTTAGGACTGGCGGAACGCACCAAGAGAGATGTAATGGATGCGTTCGCAGTCCGGGGTCCACCGTGCAGGTGAAACCTGCTGCTAGGACATGACAGACGATATGGCGGTACTCATAAGTATACACGCGTGGGTTAAACCTCACCCAGCGTGAAGAAAGCGATCCTGTTGCTTCACAGGATCGCGGTACCGCACATAGAGCGCGAGCAAGTGGTCAGCGAACTAGACCCCAACAGGGATAGTAGTCCGATTAGACCCTTGCTGGCACTACACCACAACTGGGTGTGAAAAGTATATACAATAGAGGCACCGAAGTGCAAACTGTGCCGTGCTGGCAGGCACCACTAAGTACCCAGACATGGGTCAGGAAGCGCACACAGGCGCGTGGCGCCGCACTGGTGGTCACAGCAGAGGACGCTGACACGTGTGTGACACGTTGAGTGTTAAGTCGGGCGCTAGATAGCAGCCATACACCATACGCGAAAAATCATACAGTAGGGTAGGGGTATTTAAAGGACGACTTGCACTCACAACAAACACACGTATAAAGTTGTACACTAGCGCATGGCCGTGCGGTCATGCGCAGTTTATATAGCTGCAGGACAGGAAGCGGCCACAGAAACTTTGCCCTTCCAAGACCTGCCAAGAGGACCAATAGAATGCGCTGCAGAGTCTGAGCACATGACCCTCGATCTCCAACGGGAGATCTTACCCTGGGCATGCTCAGTGTGCGCAGACAAGGACTTAGTCCCAGAGAAGTCCACTCGCTGCTGACCAGTATTGGCTTTAAAGGCAGAAGCTGGAGAAGCAGCAGTAACTCTTCTCACAGAGTCAGACTGAGCGAGACGCTGGGATCGACGTCCCTGCTGAGCAGGCTCCACTGCGGCTGTAGGAGAATGGGAGACCGCAGCGGAGACGGATCGAGATTCCCCCTGTGCAGCAGAGTAAACTCGACTCCTAACACTTGTGATAATTGTTATTGGCTGACCAGGTCTGTGGCCCTGGGACGTCCGTATAAAAGGGAAAGGTCTTTAAAGGGATAAAGTTTATGTTCATGACGTCACCTGTGGTATTCGGTCAGGGTGACCGACGCTGCTTTAAAGGTTCCGCTGGGGTGATGTTATGGCAGCTAGATGGTATACCTTCCCACAGGTGAAGTATGTCCCCAGGGCTTCCCGGTGTGTAGATAGTGGTATGGTGAGAGGCACAGACAAGAACGAGGATACAAGGTTGCAGTTTCTTTACCTTTTACTGAAGACTTCAGCATCCACAGTCTCTGAAATAAGGCGTAGAGGTCCTTACTCCCTCGGTGTTCCGGCTACCGGGAGTTGGGGCCTCAGAAGGAGATATCTTGAGCAGGGCTGGTCCCCTTCTGGTATCTTCTCCTTTGCTTTGACTTCCTTCACGCTTGCTACAATAAAATTCTGCCTTTCAATGTCTCTTTCTGGGAGCTGCAGTTCTGAGGGCATGCACAGCTCCTTGGACCCTCTGTCCTCCTCAGACTACTGTCTGGAACTTTTTTCTAACTTTCCCTACAGACTACCAGTTATATACACATGTGGGGAGTGTCCTAATAAATAGAAGCAGGAGCTCCCTCTGGTGGCCTGGAGTGTGAATGTGTGTTGCATGTTTGTGATACCTGGATGCAGTTATCCTTTCTTGCCTGGGGCGCCACACTCCCCCCCCCCCATTAAATCCAGTACTCACGGACTGGGAAAAGAAAAACAACAGTTACAGGTTAGCAAAAGACATACAATTTTTAAAATGCAATAAACTTTTAAAACAAATGAATACTATACTAAAGCTTCCCTTTATGGGAGGTGAGGACACTTGAAAATTGCATAAACTATTTACATTGTACGTATACTTTTATGAACAGAGAAATGTAGCAAAACAATATAATTATTAACTAAATATTAAGTGCCACGACCCTCACGGGTATACTATCTGTTAAGTGCAAAATCGTCCAACCCCCGTGGGTTACTTTATTCTCTTCATTTTTATTAAAAGTGCATCTGGACCCAGAGACTCAACCCAAGAATGCAGGCCCCAACCACAGATCTCCGTGCTGACGATCTGGCCAATTACTTCAAAGAAAAAATTGACCACATTCGACAGGAAATCATCTCCCAATATCTTCATACCATGCACTGTCCTCCCTCCCCCACTGCATCTAGTTCACTCTCTGACTTTGAACCAGTTACAGAAGAAGAAGTAATCAGGCTCCTTGCATCTTCTCACCCAACCAATTGTACCAGTGACCCCATTCCGTCACATATCCTCCAGTCCCTTTCCCTGGGAGACTACTCAGCATATCTGAAATCGCATTTCCCAACACAAATCGACTATTCGATGTAAAAAAATAATGCTACCCATTCCAACACATTTTATCTCTAAAGGACACCCAATAGCCCAGCTTAAATATTAGGTCATCGAAAACGTTAAAATTCCTAGAAGGGGTGGTGATAACATTAAGTTACTGAGGAAAAGAGAAGCATTATGGATATACTATTTACAAAAACTAGACCCACATGGGTTGAAAAGAGAATACAAGGTTTTCTATTGAATAGGATCCTAAGACATTTTGTGACTCCTTACTGATTATATACCGTGTAAAGTGTGAGGTAACCATTTATTCTCTTATTCTCTTTTTAGATCACACAATGAATCCCGAATAAAATCCCCAGGTTTTTCATTCTGGTCATATACAGTTAGGTCCATATATATTTGGACAGAGACAATATTTTTCTAATTTTGGTTATAGACATTACCACGATGAATTTTAAACAAAACAATTCAGATGCAGTTGAAGTTCAGATTTTCAGCTTTCATTTGAGGGTATTAACATTAAATTGGATGAAGGGTTTAGGAGTTTCAGCTCCTTAACATGTGCCACCCTGTTTTTAAAGAGACCAAAAGTAATTGGACAATTGACTCCAAGGCTATTTCATGGACAGGGGTGGGCAATCCCTTTGTTATGTCATTCTCAATAAAGCAGATAAAAGGCCTGGAGTTGATTTGAGTTGTGGTGCTTGCATTTGGAAGGTTTTGCTCTGAAGTAAACATGCGGTCAAAGGAGCTCTCCATGCAGGTGAAACAAGCCATCTTTAAGCTGCGAAAACAGAAAAAACCCATCCGAGAAATTGCTACAGTATTAGGAGTGGCAAAATCTACAGTTTGGTACATCCTGAGAAAGAAAGAAAGCACTGGTGAACTCATCAATGCAAAAAGATCTGGGCGCCCATGGAAGACAACAGTGGTGGATGATCGCAGAATAATCTCCATGGTGAAGAGAAACCCTTTCACAACAGCCAACCAAGTGAACAACCCTCTCCAGGAGGTAGGCGTATCAATATCCAAATCTACCATAAAGAGAAGACTGCATGAAAGTAAATACAGAGGGTTCACTGCACGGTGCAAGCCACTCATATGCATCAAGAATAAAAAGGCTAGACTGGACTTTGCTAAAAAACATCTAAAAAAGCCAGCACAGTTCTGGAAGAACATTCTTTGGACAGATGAAACCAAGATCAACCTCTACCAGAATGATGGAAAGAGAAAAGTATGGCGAAGGCATGGTACAGCTCATGATCCAAAGGAAACCACATCATCTGTAAAACACAGCGGAGGCAGTATGATGGCTTGGGCATGCATGGCTGCCAGTGGCACTGGGTCACTAGTGTTTATTTATGATGTGACACAGGACAGAAGCAGCCGAATGAATTCTGAGGTATTCAGAGACATACTGTGTGCTCAGATCCAGCCAAATGCAGCAAAACTGATTGGTCATCGTTTCATACTACAGATGGACAATGACCCAAGACATAAGGCCAAAGCAACCCAGAAGTTTATTAAAGCAAAGAAGTGGAATATTCTTGAATGGCCAAGTCAGTCACCTGATCTCAACCCAATTGAGCATGCATTTCACTTGTTAAAGACTAAACTTCAGACTGAAAGGCCCACAAACAAACAGCAACTGAAAACCTCCGCAGTGAAGGCCTGGCATAGCATCAAAAAGGAGGAAACACAGCATCTAGTGATGTCCATGAGTTCAAAACTTCAGGCAGTCATTGTCAACAAAGGGTTTTCAATCAACTACTAAAAATGAACATTTTATATAAAATTATTGAATCTGTCCAATTACTTTGGGTCCCTTTAAAAACAGGGTGGCACATGTTAAGGAGCTGAAACTCCTAAACCCTTCATCCAATTTTAATGTGGATACCCTCAAATGAAAGCTGAAGGTCTGAACTTCAACTGCATCTGAATTGTTTTGTTTAAAATTAATTGTGGTAATGTCTATAACCAAAATTAGAAAAATGTTGTCTCTGTCCAAATATATATGGACCTAACTGTACCCTATTTTCGTATTTCCTTCTTTTTCTTCCTCATTTTCCCCCTTTTTTCTCCTATTTTTCTCTTCTTTCCTTTCTTTTCTCCCCTGCTTTCTCTTTATATCATATCTGATTTGGTTCTTACTTCCTTTTGCTATGATTTCCTTTTCCCCTTTTCCATACATTATCCCCTTCCCTTTTTTATTTCTCCTCCTCCTCCTGTTTTTACCTTTTTCTCCTCTGTTTTTACCTTTTTTTCCTCCTGTTTCCTCTTCTTCCTGTTTCACATTTATTACGAGTCAATTCACATCAATCTCCTACCCCTTTCTTTTTAATATTCTACTTGTACTCATTTTCCATCATCCTTATGTCTTATGTATCTCTTATTCATTCACTTTCATCCTCGTTCTCTAGTGTATAACCATTTCACTCAATGCAGGCGCACTACTGTAGTCTACCACTTTGGGCCATTTGGCTTTCTGTCAGATTCACTCGAAGTCACCTGCCTCTAGCACATGTGCACTACTTCCCATATCTTTCGGAGGCACTCTGAACTTTCCGTACATCCAATACCAGGTTAGTCTTTCTGGCACACACACTTCACCCGGAAATATGTTGTCATGCCGGCAACATAAAAAACCACCACCACAGGGTTCTCACTACACATGCTACCCATCGTCAGACAACAAGCACACCGCAAGTGCCGACTTGCTCTGTGTAGCACAAGCGATCGGATGATTGCAGCTTCTAGTCTCCCATGGAGACTATTGAAGCAAGTAAAAAGTTTTAAAAAAAAGTTTTTAAAAACAATAAATAAAAAATATAAAAGTTCAAATTACCCCTTAGTTGCCCCATTCAACATAAAAAAATAATAATAAAGAAAACACAGATTTGGTATCACCGAGTTCACAATCTCCTGATCTATCAATATATAAAAAGAATTAATGAGATCGGTATACAGCATGAGAAAAAAATAAAAAATCGCCATAAATACATTGCATTAAAATGCGATAATGGGCGATCAAAAGATCTACACCAAAATAGAATCAATAAAAACGTCAGCTCGACACGCAAAAAATAAGCCCTCACCCAGCCCCAGATCACGAACAATAGAGATGCTATGGGTCTCAGAAAATGGCAACTTTTTTTTGTTTCGAAAATTTGGATTTTTCTTCATCACTTAAATAAAGATCCTATACCTGTTTGGAATCTACAAACTAGTAATGACATGGATAATCATAATGATAAGAAGAACCCGGCACTCAACTTTAAGACAAACTTGTGGTTTTTATTTTGTAGTACGTAAAACGTTTCGGCCTGGTCTGGCCTTCGTCAGTTACTACAGTGTTATAAAGAAAATAAATAATGAGTACATCCATGACTACATCTGTACATACATCGGAGAGTACATGCAGTGTGTAATACATCAATAAACAAAAAAACAAGAAAACAGAAAAAAACAAAAGAACAATAAAACAGAAGTATATACAGAGTATCCTATGGTCCTGGTATGATAATCTTAGGAATCCACCATAAGAGGAATTAACTAGTATATCCCGGCCCTCCCTGGTGGTGAAAGAGAATGTGAGAAACAGTGTGTTGCTATGCGTACCGTACTGAGAGGTGTCTGGATAGATGGTGTGCTTCTGAGAGCAAGTTTGTCTTAAAGTTGAGTGCCGGGTTCTTCTTATCTATATGCACACGGTTTGGGAACCTACCCGAGCACCTGAGTAGCAGTGCCCACGTCTTTCCACTCACTATATTATTCCCATACGTGGAGGCACGCACATTTGGTCATGTCCACCAATACCTTCTCCTACAATCCAGAGGAGACCACTAGTATCCTATCCCACTCTATATATCCCTGTGATTTTCTGAAAACCGCACCCCGTGAGACAAGGGGACGAGATCTGGAACGAGAAGTAAGACATCATATTAACATTGAACTTCACTGTGCAACATTGTCCGAGTACCTGCGGGTACAACGCATCCCGAGGGGCTTAAGGGTTCCACTACGTCCCACACTCTTCCGAGATTCTCCAGAATACTGCACTAAATTTGAACAGATTCTCAATAAGTGCTCCTTAGATCTAATCACCCTCACTATAGAACACCTACAGAAAGAGATTACGGCCAGCTCAGAACGGGTCAAAGCTATTGAGATCCAGCTCTCATCCACAGGTACCCCAGAGGAGCTGAACCTACTGAAATCCGAAATTAAGACGAAAACTGAACAACACCGCAGAGATATCGAGAACAGGAAACGACTGAAATTCGCCCGTGACACCGAGGACTACGAGGCGAAGAGGGTATACAGATGGCAGGACAACTATTCCTCCTCTCGCTCCAACGCAAGAACTGGACACAGTTCCTCCACGGACTACTCCACCTCGGGTTCGGAACAAGACAGGAGTTCCTCCATTCCAAGCACATCCCATTTTTTAGGTCAACGCACTCAACGAGGCCGAAAAAGTGGACGTGGCGGAGCCAGAGATCTCAGCAGAGACACGGAGCTTACACGAATGACAAGATCGCAGGTACTGAATCTCTAATCGTAAACATTTCCTCCAGAACTTTGGGCGCATCAGACTGTAGTGTCCTTCAAAAAGGTCTTTCTTTTTGCCCCACTTATCGCTATCGGACCTTCGACCTGGACATGGACCTACAAAGGTTCTTTAGATCCCTAAGGCTTAAAGTGTATTTCTCTGATCCACAGAACCAAGTGGTTAATACCGCACGAGCCCCTACAGCACCTCAACTTCTTACAGCAGAAAGTTTAGGCTTACGTACCAAAAGCCCATTCAGACCCCCACGGGGCTCACACGCCCTTGAGACGTTTATACAATTCATTCAAAATTCTTTCCAGTCACTCCGGGGGGAGGTTGAAATGGGTCGCCTTTACTATCCTCCCAATTTAACGTTAAGTGAACGTCAGTCACTACAATCACTGCAGTCTGACTCCAGCTTAATAATTAAACCAGCAGACAAAGGGGGTGCGATTGTGATCATGGACAAAAGTGATTACTTACATGAAATTGGGAGACAGTTAGACAACACCACCGTGTACCAAAAACTGGATTCCAACCCCACCCAAGCCATTAGAAACAGGATTTCACGTATACTACAGCAATACACAGAATTAGGGGTCTTAGACCTCAAAACCTGCAACTACCTCACCAACGATCATCCGGTGACCCCGGTCTTTTACACACTCCCTAAGATTCACAAAAATGTGGAGCATCCCCCGGGACGACCAATAGTGGCAGCCACTAATTCTATACTGTCCCCGATAGCTATCTTCCTAGAAAAAATACTGACCCCCCATATCCAATCCACTAGGTCATTTCTGTTGGACACGGGGGCCTTTCTGGGTACAATACGAGACCTAGGTAGTATACCGGCCGATGCGATACTGGCATCACTGGATGTTAAGGATTTATACACTTCCATCCCACATGCGGATGGCATTAATTCCATCAAAAAATTACTATCTACCACGGGGACCCACAAACAACAAATTGACTTGGTTGTGGATTTACTCACATTGGTTCTTGATTCTAATCATTTTTTATTCCAGGACCAATACTACCTACAGATACGGGGTACCGCTATGGGCTCCAACGTAGCGCCCCCGTACGCTAACTGCTATATGGCAGATTTCGAAGAGACTATCATCTATTCCGACTCACGCTTCCGGGATAATGTCCTACTCTGGAAGCGTTACATAGATGATATTTTTTGCGTATGGGGGGGCACGTTGGAGTCCTTCCGGTCTTTTGTGGATTTTCTTGACACCGCGTGGCCTGGTATCTCCTTTACAATGTCTCATGACCAGCACAGAATGAATTTTCTGGATACTATGGTAATTAAGGACAACACTGGCAAGTTAAGTACCGATATCCACATAAAGAACACCGACCGAAATAGCCTGTTGCATTTTGAAAGTCTACATCCCAGAGCTATTAAAAAAGCGATCCCTAAATCTCAAATTCAGCAGGTAACACGCATAGTCACGGATAACGAACTACGGACACAAAGAGTGTCTGAGATGGAAGCCAAGTTTCTGGCACGCGGTTACCCCCCCTCTGTCCTCCAAGAATCCCAGACACCTAGCCTTAATAGCAGACCAAAGTCCAATAAACGTATACCATTTGTCCATTCCTTCCATCCGTTTTCGTACATTCTCCACAGTAACATTCGCAAACATTGGCATCTACTTACAACTGCCCACCCAAACATCCCGGAGTTCAGAGAACCCTTTCTTCCATGTTTTAGAAGACCCCGTAACCTACGGGACACATTGGTAAGAGCGGATGTTGGTCCAGACAAAAAAGCACCCATCCAACGGTTCCTCCAGAACCCACGTCTTGGGACCTTCCCTTGTCTCCACTGCACCCAATGCAGCAATGTACTTAAAGGCAGCTCATTCCACCATCCACGATCTGGGAGATCGTTTCCCATTAAGAATTACTTCAATTGCGATTCATCATATGTGGTCTACCTCATTAAGTGCCCCTGTGGCATGCTTTATGTTGGCGAGACAACCCGGTCTATCCGGGAACGCATCTCTAAGCATAAATCCACGATCAGATGCGGCAACACGCTCTTACCCATCCCACACCATTTCATATCCCAAGGTCATAACATTTCTCAGCTGTTGTTTCAGGTAATAGAGCAGGTCCCAGCACCCAGACGGGGGGGAGACAGATTAGCCTCCCTAAAACGTAGGGAGGCTTTCTGGATTCATACCCTCGACACCCTGCACCCCAAAGGTCTCAACAGGGATTATGACCTTGTTTCTTTTACCTAATTGACATGTGCCTTTTTAAAATTATACTACGGGTTTCATTATGGGCTCCTACTACTTAACACTCCGGAATGTGGACTATGCACATTATGACCTAACTGTTTCCTATCATATGTATGTTCCAGTGTATCTATGTCTCTAACATATTTATTTATCTTCCTAGAGTCGCCTCTATTGAATCACCAGGATTCTTCCACCTTCTCACGGGGTCACAGTGGATTTGTTATGAATTACCACCACCTCCACCTTCCCAGCGCTGCTATCACTGGTTCCGTACCATCTGAGGCTGTCCATCTGCTCTATCGCACAGTGCACACCGGGTTTTTGTCCCGCCTCCCTACCATAGAGCCACAGGATTGGCTGGCTCTCTTCTGTCTATTACGGGGAACCACATGCGGTCACTTCCGGTACATCACATCCGGTCGGACCGGCGCACACATAAGGAACGCCGCTCTGGCGGTTCCTCACTCGGGCATGCTCATCCGACAGCGGTGGACACCGCATCCTGACCCGTCTCCTTTCCAGGTAACTAGCTCCCCTAAGCCACCGCTTGCAGGGACTCTGCCCCAGCATGACATACCACCTGGCGATTCAGCCTTCAGCCTCATGTTCAGTATCCTGACATTCACCCTTGTTCCCTCCACAGCCTGCAGCAACGTCTGCAATCGCGACCCTGCCTAGGGACTTACATCGTTCAAGGTACTAGCACCTACTGGGACCACATATAACACGGGCACGGTCCCACTTCAGCATGTTGATGGTAGCTCCTATTATGGGCTCATTCTCCCTCTCTCCCTACTTAGGGATTTCCCTGGAGCTCATTACGCTCTCAGAAGCACACCATCTATCCAGACACCTCTCAGTACGGTACGCATAGCAACACACTGTTTCTCACATTCTCTTTCACCACCAGGGAGGGCCGGGATATACTAGTTAATTCCTCTTATGGTGGATTCCTAAGATTATCATACCAGGACCATAGGATACTCTGTATATACTTCTGCTTTATTGTTCTTTTGTTTTTTTCTGTTTTCTTGTTTTTTTGTTTATTGATGTATTACACACTGCATGTACTCTCCGATGTATGTACAGATGTAGTCATGGATGTACTCATTATTTATTTTCTTTATAACACTGTAGTAACTGACGAAGGCCAGACCAGGCCGAAACGTTTTACGTACTACAAAATAAAAACCACAAGTTTGTCTTAAAGTTGAGTGCCGGGTTCTTCTTATCTATATGCACACGGTTTGGGAACCTACCCGAGCACCTGAGTAGCAGTGCCCACGTCTTTCCACTCACATGGATAATCATAATGGCATGTCAGTTTTAGCATTTAGTTAACATGGTAAAAAAAAAAAAATTGTGGAATTGCACTTTTTTGCAATTTCACGGCACTTTTAATTTTTTCCCATTTGCAGTACATTATATGGCAAAGCCAATGGTGTCAATCAAAAGTACAACTTGTTCAGCAAAAAAACAAGCCTTCACATGTTGATGGAAAAATAAAAAAGTTATGGCTCTGGGAAGAAAGGGAGCAAAAACATAAACTCAAAAACAGAAAAACCCAAGGTGGTGATGGGAATAAAATACAGTACTTCTACCAGTGGGGAGTGCAGCAGCTAAAGAACAGTACTCTCACATGTGTGGGTGGAGAGTCCAGACAGCATCTTAAAGGACAGAACTGCCATGGGAGGGTGGTGCATAGCACACAAAGCAGATTTAAGGAGAGTACTCTCACAGGCGTGGAGTGCAGAATTTACACAGCAGCTTACAGGACAATACTCCCACTGGCCAGGGAGAGCCAGCGTACACACAGCACCTTCAAGCAGCAGCTTAGCCCTGCTGTACTGTTCCGGTCAATATGACCAGAAATTATTTTTGAGACCCTGTAGATTTTTTTATATGAGGATTTGAAACTAGTGGTATCTTGACTTCTCCTTATTTGTGGAGCTCTATATATTTTTTTTGTTTACTTTATGCTACACGCTGATTGTTACACTTGTACCCACAAAGCTCTCCACAGTTCTGCACCGCCTTATATCTCCTCTCCCATTTCCGTCTATCGCCCTACATGTGTTCTCCATTCTACAAATGACCTAGGACTAACATCCCCCGAAATCCGAACCTCGCACCTCCATCTTCAAGACTTCTCTCGTGCTGCGCCAGCTCTCTGGAATGCACTTCGCCAGACGATCAGACTGATACCTAGTCCCGACCTATTCAAGCGTGCTTTAAAAACCCATCTCTTCAAACAAGCCTACCAAATCAACTACTCAGTAAACTAACTTTGTCCTGTTCCCTCCTTCCAAATATTATCTGCATGTGAATCTGCACCCTACTATTCATCTGTCTCCACACCCTCCATGCACACGATAACTGCACTTGATACTTGACTATTGCGCTTAAACACACAGGCTGATGACCGGATCATGCAGCTTTATAATAAAAATTATTATTATTATTATTGTACTGTTCAATATGACACGATAGCATTTTATACTGTTCTACAGGTCTCTGATTATTTCTGACTGCAAAAGTTATGTTTTTTTTATGTGTACTTCATCTCAAAATGGTGGTGGTTTCACTGTTCTTATCAGTAAACAAGTAATTATCTAGTATTATCCATTTGCTGTTTGTGAGAGAGGAGACTGGTTGTCTATCATTCAAAGGCTGGGGGACAGAAGATGATGTCCCACCGGAAATAATGTCCGAAGAGGAGGACCACATAAGCGAGATGGAAAGCAATGCTGAAAATTCGGATTCTGAAGTGGAGTATGAAGAGGAACATGATACCCAGACAACTAGCCGGATGCAAGAAATCCCTTCTAAAAACAAGTGTGTAATTTGGAGCTTGCAGCCTCTTCAGGCTGGTAGATTGTCCTCTGAAAATATCATAAAAGCTACTCCTGGTCCTACAAGGTACGCTACATCAAGCATTCGCATTGTTCCTAAATATGACTGTCCTAATTATTATAATACAAATGACAAACATTGAGGGACAAGTAGTTTATGGTGATAAATGGAAAAAATTAGATGTGACAGCTCTAAATGCTTATATTGGTTTACTTCTTTTAGCGGGAGTATACAAATCTTATGGTGAATCAACTAAAAGTTTGTGGAATTGCGAAACCGGTCGCCACATATTTAGAGCTACAATGTGTCTTGAAAGGTTTCCTGAAATTTCTAGAGTACCTCGGTTTGATTCTAAAACAGATAGAATGGAAAGAAGAGCTAAAGATAAACTAGCACCTATTAGAAATGTTTGGAATCAATGGGTAGAGATTCTACCAAAATTGTATAATAGTGGTGAAAATGTAACTGTTGATGAGCAACTGGTGGCATTCCGAGGTAGGTGCCCATTCAGACAATATATACCAAGTAAGCCAGCAAAATACGGCATCAAGATCTGGACACTTTGCGACAGCAAAAGTTCATATGCTCTAAATGTTCAAGTGTATACAGGAAAAACCCCTGGTGAAAGACCTGAAAAATATCAGGGCATGCGTATTGTTCTCGATTTGACTCATGGACTAAAAGGACAAAATGTCACATGTGACAACTTTTTTACATCCTATCAACTAGGCCAGATGTTGAAGAAAAAACAACTTACCATGCTGGGTACTATAAGAAAAATCAAACCTGAACTACCGCAAGGTATCCTTAGCAAGAGAGAGGTGTACAGTTCTACATTTTTTTTCTGGAAATACAACTGTTGTTTCTTATGTTCCCAAAAAAACAAGCAGGTAATTCTAATGATCACAATGCACCATGACAATGCCGTAAGTGATAGAGAAGACAGAAAGCCTGAGATTATTTTGGATTATAATGCCATGCCACAAAGGGAGCAGTTGATACTTTAGACCAAGCAATATCAACATATACATGCAAACGCAAAACCAATCGGTGGCCAATGATTTTATTTTATAACATACCGGATGTTTCTGCATACAATGCATTTGTCTTATGGAGAGAAATCGACCCCGATTGGAACTGGAATAAGCTGCATAAAAGAAGATTATTTCTTGAGGAATTGGGCAAATCCCTGGTTAGGCCATATATTGAGAGCAGAAAAGTGACTCCCAGAAGTGAAGGAGCAACAGCCATTGTAAAAAGTGTCCAGCATGCTCAAGAACGAGACTCCACATCCACGGCCTCCACCAGCACAGCTACCAGCAGCACAGCTACCAGCAAAAAAAGGAAGAGCTGTAGCTTCTGTCCATCTTCCTGTGACAATAAGACTAATCTGACATGTGCTGGATGTTCAAAATATCTGTGTAAACGACATGTGTATTATTATTGTGTTCAGTGTAACAACGCATGAACATGTTCAGTTTTTCTTTTTTCTTTCTAAAAAGGTTGAAGTTTTTATGATTTTTCATTTGTTGATTTATAAATATTGCTTTCAAAAAGTTAAATTTCATGTTTTAGTAATGATAATGTAAAGCTTCTTTGTTATTTGTGTGCAGAATGCTAACAATCAAAGATAATTGTAAAAAGCCTGTGTAACCTTTTTATGGAAAAAAATAAATTATTAAGTTTAAATTTAAATTTTTCATTTGTTTATGATTAACCATGTTCAGATGCAGTATAATAATGAAAAAAGTATTCAAATAAAATATAGTAGCTAAAAATCAAGAATTAATAGGTTGGGTCATATTGACCCGGGAACAGTACAAGTGTATAGCAAATGCGAACAGAACAGCAGGGTTAAAGGACAGCACGCCCATAGGTGGGGGTGCTAAATACACATAGCAGCTTAAAGGATAGTACTCCCACAGGTGGGGATGCAGCAGCTTAAAAGACACAACTGCCACAGATGGGGGGTGCAGAGCACACAGCAGCTTAAAGGACAGTACACCCACAGGAAGGGAGATGCAGAGTGCAAGCAGCGGCTTTTAGAACAGTATTCTCACAGATGGGTTTGCAGAGTACACACAGTGGTTTTTACCACAGAAATAGCCCAAATAGGGGTTGCAGAGTACAAACAGCATTGAGTTTGCAGAATGTGCAGTCAGAATCTGTCCCTCACTCCAGTTGCGTCCTATCCCTACACTTACAAGAGCATAATGGCAGCGGCACTCATTATCCGGCCTTTATACAGGCTGGGTCACGTGCTGCGCTGGCCAATCACAGCCATGCTAAAACTTGGCATGGCTGTGATGGCCCTGGAAATGCCTACAGTCTATAAGCTTGTTGACTGGCTGCGCTGAAAAGTATAGCCATATTGGTTGCCACTTTTTCAATACATTTCCAGAAACTGATCAACTAATTATGTATTCATGCTTCTTTAAAACTAATTTGACAGTTTTAGCACTGCATCATTACTGTATACAAAAAATGGTTTGATAGAAAAATGTAGTAAATTTACACTGCACATAGCACATCATTAAATATCAATGAATTGTACCCAAATGGCAAGTTTTGACCTTCAGTGTGTTGATTTTTTTTAATAAGGGTCTTTGTCTTCAGGAACCATTTAATCAAAGGGAAATTCTGACTTCAACAAATAAACTTTATTCATTGTATAAAAAAAGTTATACCATTTTCTAATGAACCTTATATAACAACATTATCATTATTTTAATGCCTTCTGACTACAAAAAAATTATATCACTTCATAGATATAATGGCATCCTGGTATGATTGGTCCCATCCTTTCCTTGTCCTGCTGATGCTGTTGCCAGCAGCAGCAGGAAGTCTCTGGCTGACACTGTGCTCGCTAGAGAGAAATAAATACTCACTGCTTTGCATGAACACAGTCCCGACAGCAAGAGCATTGAGTATTCCAGCAGCTGCCCTTCAGCTTGCAAGCAGTGCATGATGTCCTTGCCATGTGCTGCTTATAAGCATAAGTAGTTATGATAGCCCAGGTGTACTACTGTAATGTAACGTAATAAAGGGAGTTGCTATACCAGTGGTAAGAGTAATTTACAAGGAAAGAAGAAAAAAGAACTACTGTAAGGTAAGCACACTACACCAGAAAAAATACAATAAAAAGACATTGACATTAAAACATCAATAAAAAACACATGAGGGTATAACCACTCAGGTCCCCTGCAAATATTTTTAATATCGGTTAACAGCACAATACAAAGAGTGCAACCCCATAATTTGTAATATTAACATCAATATGGCTCATAGTCATTAATACCTAATATGATCTGGGGTCTGTAAGGCTGAAAAGTATTGCAAGAGTATAAATAGACTAGCTCCCTAATGGGGTCACCATAACCCAATTGAGGGTCTGAGACTCTAAAGCTGTCAAGCTACAACATAGAAAACCCTGTTGGCAGAATGCCATAAAGGACCCACAACCAGGCAGTTATCAAGGCCTGTGTGTGCACAGTTTAAGTAATCTGTTGTGAATTTGCTTTTTGGCTCCCTCTAGTGGTTACTAGTTTTTTGACTCTGGTTTTTCTGTCTTTCCTTTTATCCGCACCTGGGTCGTTAGTTAGGGGCGTTGCTTTATAAGCTCCCTGGACACTCAGTTCTATGCCTGGCAACGTAGTTATCAGAGCTAATCTGCTGTGCTCTTGTCTACTGATCCTGGTCCGGTTATTCAGCTAAGTCATTTACTTTGCTTTTTGCTATTTGTTTTTGGTTTTGTATTTTTGTCCAGCTTGTTCCTAATCTGTATCCTGACTTTTGCTGGAAGCTCTAGGGCGCTGGTGTTCTCCCCCCGGACCGTTAGACGGTTCGGGGGTTCTTGAATTTCCAGTGTGGATTTTTGATAGGGTTTTTTGTTGACCATATAAGTTACCTTTCTATATTCTGCTATTAGTTAGCGGGCCTCTCTGTGCTAAACCTGGTTCATTTCTGTGTTTGTCATTTCCTCTTACCTCACCGTTATTATTTGTGGGGGGCTTCTATCCTGCTTTGGGGTCCCTTTCTCTGGAGGCAAGAGAGGTCTTTGTTTTCCTCTACTAGGGGTATTTAGATTCTCCGGCTGGCGCGAGTCATCTAGGATCAACGTAGGTATGACCCCCGGCTACTTCTAGTGTTGGCGTTAGGAGTAGATATATGGTCAACCCAGTTACCACTGCCCTATGAGCTGGATTTTTGTATCTTGCAGACTTCCACGTTCCTCTGAGACCCTCGCCATTGGGGTCATAACAGTTTGCCAGGCCTATATTAAATGTTTAATGCATTGCAAAAGAGGGATTATAAGAAAGAAGATTCTGAGTTTTTTTTTTTCTTCTCTCTCATTTTTTTTTTTTTTTCTTCATCCCCTTTACCTCAGAGTGGCTTATGCTTGCTGCAGACATGAATGTCCAGACCTTGATTACAAGTGTGGACCAGCTGGCTACTCGTGTGCAGGGCATACAAGATTATGTTATCAGAAGTCCTGGGTCAGAACCTAAGATACCGATTCCTGAACTGTTTTCCGGAGACAGGTTTAAGTTTAGGAATTTCAAGAATAATTGTAAATTGTTTTTGTCCCTGAGACCCTGTTCATCTGGAGACTCCGCTCAGCAAGTAAAAATTGTTATTTCGTTCTTACGGGGTGACCCTCAAGATTGGGCTTTTTCGCTGGCGCCAGGAGATCCGGCATTGGCTGATATTGATGCGTTTTTTCTGGCGCTCGGTTTACTTTATGAGGAACCCAATCTTGAGATTCAGGCAGAAAAGGCCCTGCTGGCTATGTCTCAGGGGCAGGACGAGGCTGAAGTGTATTGCCAAAAATTTCGGAAATGGTCCGTGCTGACACATTGGAACGACTGTGCACTGGCCGCTAATTTTAGAAATGGTCTTTCTGATGCCATTAAAGATGTTATGGTGGGTTTTCCCATTCCCACAGGTCTGAATGATGCTATGGCACTGGCTATTCAAATTGACCGGCGATTGCGGGAGCGCAAGACCGCAAATTCCCTCATGGTGTTGTCTGAACAGACACCTAATTCGGTGCAATGTGATAGAAAAACCGCAAATTCCCTCATGGTGTTGTCTGAACAGACACCTGATTTAATGCAATGTGATAGAATCCTGACCAGAAATGAGCGGAAAATTCATAGACGCCGGAATGGCTTGTGCTACTACTGTGGTGATTCTACACATGTTATCTCAGCATGCTCTAAACGTATAGCTAAGGTTGTTGGTCCGGTCACCGCTGGAAATTTGCAACCTAAATTTATTCTGTCTGTAACTTTGATTTGCTCACTGTCGTCTTATCCTGTCATGGCGTTTGTAGATTCAGGTGCTGCCCTGAGTCTTATGGATCTGTCATTTGCTAAGCGCTGTGGTTTTACTCTTGAACCATTAGAAAATCCTATTCCTCTTAGGGGTATTGATGCTACGCCATTGGCAGCAAATAAACCGCAGTATTGGACACAGGTTACCATGTGCATGACTCCTGAACACCGCGAGGTGATACGTTTTCTTGTTTTACATAAAATGCATGATTTGGTTGTTTTAGGGCTGCCATGGTTACAGACCCATAATCCCGTCCTGGACTGGAAGGCTATGTCAGTTTCTAGTTGGGGCTGTCGTGGTATTCATGGGGATATCCTGCCTGTGTCTATTGCTTCTTCTACGCCTTCGGAAGTTCCGGAGTATTTGTCTGATTATCAGGATGTCTTTAGCGAGTCCAGGTCCAGTGCATTGCCTCCTCATAGGGACTGTGACTGTGCTATAGATTTGATTCCAGGCAGTAAATTTCCTAAGGGAAGACTCTTTAATCTGTCGGTACCTGAACATACCGCTATGCGTTCGTATATCAAGGAGTCTTTGGAGAAAGGACATATTCGTCCGTCTTCTTCCCCTCTTGGTGCAGGATTCTTTTTTGTGGCTAAAAAGGACGGATCTTTGAGGCCTTGTATTGATTATCGGCTTTTAAATAAGATCACTGTCAAATTTCAGTATCCTCTGCCGCTGTTGTCTGACTTGTTTGCCCGAATTAAAGGTGCCAAGTGGTTCACCAAGATAGACCTTCGTGGTGCGTACAACCTTGTGCGCATTAAGCAAGGTGATGAATGGAAAACCGCATTCAATACGCCCGAAGGTCATTTTGAGTACTTGGTGATGCCTTTTGGGCTCTCCAATGCGCCTTCAGTTTTTCAGTCCTTTATGCATGACATTTTCCGGAAGTATCTGGATAAATTTTTGATCGTTTATCTGGATGATATTTTGGTTTTTTCTGATGATTGGGACTCGCATGTGGAGCAGGTCAGGTTGGTCTTTAAAATTTTGCGTGAAAATTCTTTGTTTGTCAAAGGCTCAAAGTGTCTCTTTGGTGTACAGAAGGTTCCCTTTTTGGGGTTTATTTTTTCCCCTTCTGCTGTGGAGATGGACCCGGTCAAGGTCCGAGCTATTCTTGATTGGACTCAGCCCTCGTCAGTTAAGAGTCTTCAGAAGTTCTTGGGTTTCGCTAACTTCTACCGTCGTTTTATCGCTAATTTTTCTAGCGTTGTGAAACCTTTGACGGATATGACCAAGAAGGGCTCCGATGTAGCTAACTGGGCTCCTGCTGCCGTGGAGGCTTTCCAGGAGTTGAAACGCCGGTTTACTTCGGCGCCTGTTTTGTGCCAGCCCGATGTCTCACTTCCCTTTCAGGTTGAGGTGGATGCTTCGGAGATTGGAGCAGGGGCCGTTTTGTCGCAGAGAGGCCCTGGTTGCTCTGTTATGAAACCTTGTGCCTTTTTCTCTAGGAAGTTTTCGCCTGCCGAGCGAAATTATGATGTGGGCAATCGGGAGTTGTTGGCCATGAAGTGGGCATTTGAGGAGTGGCGTCATTGGCTCGAGGGTGCTAAGCATCGTGTGGTGGTCTTGACTGATCACAAAAATCTGATGTATCTCGAGTCTGCTAAACGCCTTAATCCGAGACAGGCCCGCTGGTCATTGTTTTTCTCCCGCTTTGATTTTGTTGTCTCGTATTTACCAGGTTCAAAGAATGTGAAGGCCGATGCTCTTTCTAGGAGCTTTGTGCCTGATGCTCCTGGAGTCGCTGATCCTGTTGGTATTCTTAAGGATGGAGTTATCTTATCAGCTATTTCTCCGGATCTGCGACGTGTGTTGCAGAGATTTCAAGCTGATAGGCCTGAGTCTTGTCCACCTGACAGACTGTTTGTTCCGGATAAGTGGACCAGCAGAGTCATTTCCGAGGTTCATTCCTCGGTGTTGGCAGGTCACCCGGGAATTTTTGGCACCAGAGATCTGGTGGCCAGGTCCTTTTGGTGGCCTTCTTTGTCAAGGGATGTGCGGTCATTTGTGCAGTCCTGTGGGACTTGTGCTAGAGCTAAGCCTTGCTGTTCTCGTGCCAGCGGGTTGCTCTTGCCCTTGCCTGTCCCGAAGAGACCTTGGACACATATCTCCATGGATTTCATTTCTGATCTTCCGCTATCTCAGGGCATGTCTGTTATCTGGGTGATATGTGATCGCTTCTCCAAGATGGTCCATTTGGTTCCTTTGCCTAAGCTGCCTTCCTCTTCCGATCTGGTTCCTGTGTTTTTCCAGAACGTGGTTCGTTTGCACGGCATCCCTGAGAATATTGTGTCAGATAGAGGATCCCAGTTCGTTTCCAGGTTCTGGCGATCCTTTTGTAGTAGGATGGGCATTGATTTGTCGTTTTCCTCTGCTTTCCATCCTCAGACTAATGGACAGACGGAGCGAACCAATCAGACTTTGGAGGCTTATTTGAGGTGTTTTGTCTCTGCTGATCAGGACGATTGGGTGACATTCTTGCCGTTGGCTGAGTTTGCCCTTAATAATCGGGCTAGTTCCGCCACCTTGGTTTCGCCTTTTTTCTGCAACACTGGTTTCCACCCTCGCTTTTCTTCAGGTCATGTGGAGTCTTCTGACTGTCCTGGGGTGGATTCTGTGGTGGATAGGTTGCAGCGGATCTGGAATCATGTGGTGGACAACTTGAAGTTGTCACAGGAGAGGGCTCAGCGCTTTGCCAACCGCCGCCGCGGTGTGGGTCCCCGACTACGCGTTGGGGATTTGGTATGGCTTTCTTCCCGCTTTGTTCCTATGAAGGTCTCCTCTCCCAAATTTAAACCTCGTTTTATTGGTCCTTACAAGATATTGGAAATCCTTAATCCTGTATCTTTTCGTCTGGATCTTCCTGTGTCGTTTGCTATTCACAATGTATTTCATAGGTCCTTGTTGCGGCGGTACGTTGTGCCTGTAGTTCCTTCTGCTGAGCCTCCTGCTCCGGTGTTGGTTGAGGGCGAGTTGGAGTACGTGGTGGAGAAGATCTTGGATTCTCGCCTCTCCAGGCGAAGACTTCAGTACCTGGTCAAGTGGAAGGGCTATGGTCAGGAGGATAATTCCTGGGTGGTCGCCTCTGATGTTCATGCGGCCGATTTAGTTCGTGCCTTTCATGCCGCTCATCCTGGTCGCCCTGGTGGTCGTGGTGAGGGTTCGGTGACCCCTCACTAAGGGGGGGGTACTGTTGTGAATTTGCTTTTTGGCTCCCTCTAGTGGTTACTAGTTTTTTGACTCTGGTTTTTCTGTCTTTCCTTTTATCCGCACCTGGGTCGTTAGTTAGGGGCGTTGCTTTATAAGCTCCCTGGACACTCAGTTCTATGCCTGGCAACGTAGTTATCAGAGCTAATCTGCTGTGCTCTTGTCTACTGATCCTGGTCCGGTTATTCAGCTAAGTCATTTACTTTGCTTTTTGCTATTTGTTTTTGGTTTTGTATTTTTGTCCAGCTTGTTCCTAATCTGTATCCTGACTTTTGCTGGAAGCTCTAGGGCGCTGGTGTTCTCCCCCCGGACCGTTAGACGGTTCGGGGGTTCTTGAATTTCCAGTGTGGATTTTTGATAGGGTTTTTTGTTGACCATATAAGTTACCTTTCTATATTCTGCTATTAGTTAGCGGGCCTCTCTGTGCTAAACCTGGTTCATTTCTGTGTTTGTCATTTCCTCTTACCTCACCGTTATTATTTGTGGGGGGCTTCTATCCTGCTTTGGGGTCCCTTTCTCTGGAGGCAAGAGAGGTCTTTGTTTTCCTCTACTAGGGGTATTTAGATTCTCCGGCTGGCGCGAGTCATCTAGGATCAACGTAGGTATGACCCCCGGCTACTTCTAGTGTTGGCGTTAGGAGTAGATATATGGTCAACCCAGTTACCACTGCCCTATGAGCTGGATTTTTGTATCTTGCAGACTTCCACGTTCCTCTGAGACCCTCGCCATTGGGGTCATAACAGTAATCAGAGTGTTCTATGTTGATACTGGTGTTGATGCTGAACCATCATACTTCTAAGGGTTAAGCTTGTGCTCTGCTGTTTGTATCAGATATATTCTTCCTTTAGCCTAGGGACAGATGCAGGAGCAGGGAGAGTAGCAGAATACAGCCTTTAGGCAGTGCTTAGGGCTTTGCAGTCCATTGGTAAATATATAGCTGCTGCACGTTATCACATTCTTTTTTGAGGAAAGTTAACTATATGGTCATCCATAGAGTATTATGTGTTTGTGTTACATTACAGTGGTATATAACATTAAAAAAAAGTGTTAAAAAATTGTTCTGGATTAAATTTGTCATCCATAGAGTATTACATGCTTCATATTACATTTCTGTGGTATATAACACTCCAAAATCATTCAAAATTCTTTTTGGGATTCCCTTAGTCATCAATAGAGTCTAATGTGGTTTGTGTTACATTATGGTGGTATATAAACCTTCAAAAATGTTTTTTTTTTTTCTGAATTCAATTAGTAATCCATACAGTGTAACTTGCTTAGTGGGTGACAAGGCAACAAGGATGGCAGAATCCCAAGAGACTCCCAAAGGAACAAGTTATTTCAAGCTGGCATGACAGCGGATGTGGCAGGAGCTTGTGGTTAAGAATCGGACACTTTCCTGGAACCACAAAGGCCCAAACCCAGACCACAGCCTTCACCACAGGGGTTTTTGCGAACGGAAGAGCCAGGATCCAGCAACTGGTCGGCGGACTGCGAGGCCTAGGCTGGTCAAAAGAGATAAGGAGGGAAGTGATGACTAGGGCTGGAGACATGATAGCCAACCCGCTAGCGGCAAGGTACTGAGATTTGGCATACTAGAGGGAGGTTGTTACATATGACCGGCAGCAGAGACGGGGGTCCATAAAAGAGTTTGGGATATGTCATCATATCTTGTTCAACCAGTGGGAAGTAGAGATAGAACACTTGCCTCAGGAGTTGCTGGCTGGAACCAGGGTCACGTTCCTTAAAATGGATGGGCGACATTACTGGTATGCGGGTGGTGTGATCTGAGAAGGAATTGAGAAAGGATGTATGGAATGGAAAAAAGTCTGTGTGTACGGACCCCAAAATTTACAGTTCGAGTTCACTCATCCCTACTATATTCATACTGACAGACCAAGGAGCAAAAAGGCAGCAGTTCTTGACTTAATGCATGGCTCAATACCGTTGAAAATTTTTACCTTTAAAATAGTAGCTGTGGAGCACTGCTGCTATTTTGAATTTATATCACATTTAATTGTCAAACAAATTTTACTTTCTGTTGATTTGCTGTTAGGGATGAGTGGAAACCATGAATGTTTTGGCTCGTCAGGTTTGGCAGAATTGGAGTTTAGGCCAGCGTCACACTACTGTAGGCGTAAGTAAATACGGTCTGTTTTTTACGGCCGTAATATGCAGTAATTGTCCCAAAACACTGTTCCATATTCAATGCGAGGATGTGATTTTTACGCACAAATTTATCCGTGTGTCATCCGTATGGCATCCGTATAGCTTCCGTATGGTGATTTTTTTCTCACAGGCTTGCAAAATGGACATATCATGGATCCATTGGCTCAAATATTCTTAAAAACATATATACAGTATATATATATATATATGTCAGTGAGACACATATATATATATATATATATATATATATATACATATATATTTATATTTAATTCAGCGCTAGATAGCAGAAAAGCCGGTAATTCAATTGCTGGCTTTTCCTATCTCCTTCACAAACCCGGCAGGATATGAGACATAGTTTACATACAGTAAACCATCTCATATCCCTTCTTTTATTACATATTCCTCTTTAGTAATGAAAGAAGTGTCTTTGTGTCAAATTTGTGTCCTCTGCTGGATGAACTCATATGAACTCAAGCCTGGGAACTTTCAGAATATTTTCCCACGCTCGAGTTCATATGAGTTCATCCAGCAGAGGGCACATCACCGCAACTCGAGGTAACTACAGTACATTACTCTGCATTTCATTCATTCACCAAGTTTTACAGGCAGGGGCGGCTGCATTAGCAGGCTCCTGGGTGTAAAATGATTTAACCCCTTCAGATGGATTTACAGCGTGGGAAAAGACTGTAATGACGGAAGGTATGGAATATAGTTGTTTGTTTTTTTTAACTTTGTTTCAGGTGACAAAGGTCTTCAGGTGGATTAAGAGTACAATAAAATATTAAAACACCATGTGTCTTTATTTCATTAAACTACTTTTTAATAATGTGTGTGTGTTTTATTAACCATTTCGTACTATTGGATTAATAATGGTTAGGTGTCATAATTGACGCCTCTCCATTATTAACCTGGCTTAATGTCACCTTACAATAGCAAGGTAACATTAACCCTTCTTTACCCCATATCCCACCGCTACAGGGCAGTGGGAAGAAAATGGCTAAGTGCCAGAATAGGCGCATCTTACAGATGTGCCTTTTCTGGGGTGACTGGGGACAGATGTTTTTAGCCAGGGAGGGTTCTATAACCATGGTCCCTTTCTAGGCTATTAATATCTGCCCTCAGTCACTGGCTTTCCCACTCTGGTGGAGAAAATTGCGCGGGAGCCCATGCCAATTTTTTTCCGGGATTTAACCCTTTAATTTATCAGCTAGAGATACCAAATTTGACACAAAGACACTTCTTACATTATTAAAGAGGAATATGTAATAAAAGAAGGGATATGAAATGGTTTACTGTATGTAAACCATGTCTCATATCCTGTCGGGTTTGTGAAGGAGATAGGAAAAGCCGGCATTTGAATTACCTGCTTTTCTGCCATCTAGCGCTGAATTAAATATATATATAGATATATATATATATCTATATATATAATTGTCTAAGGGTTTTTCCGTCTGTCTGTCTTTCTGTCTGTCTGTCTGTCCTGGAAATCCGGCGTCTCTGATTGGTCGAGGCCGCCAGGCCTCGACCAATCAGCGACGGGCACAGTGACGATGATGTCATAAAGGATGCCAGGCCTCGACCAATCAGCGACGGGCACAGCATGGCGCCGATGATGTCATAAAAGTTGCCTTGACCAATCAGCGACGGGCACAGTCTGCCGCGAATTCGCCTCGACCAATCAGCGACGGGCACAGTATCGACGTAGATGTCATAATGGTTGCCATGGCGACGATGATGTCATAAAGGTTGCCTCGACCAATCAGCAACGGGCACAGCCTGCCGCGAATTCTGGAATCATCATTGTCCATATACTACGGGGACATGCATATTCTAGAATACCCGATGCGTTAGAATCGGGCCACAATCTAGTATATATATATATATATATATATATATATATATATGTGTGTCTCACTGACATATATATACCTATACTATGTGTACCCATTTATTCTATCTATTCTATTCTACTCTGTCAGTGTGATTTTACTGTACACCGCACTGAATTGCCGGCTTTTCTATAGAACATCGCTGCATATTTCTCGCAAGTCACATGCATGGTCCGTGTGTAATCCATAATTTTCTTGCCCCCATAGACTTTTATTGGCGTATTTTTAGCGCAATACGCTGACAAACGCAACATTTTCTACATCCGTAACATACCGTATATTACGGATGCGTAATATACGGCAGATAGGAGCTGCCCCATAGAGAATCATTGGGCCGTGTGCAATGTGTATTTTCTGGATGTATTTTCTGCGCTCATACGTCCGTAAAACTCGCTAGTGTGATGCCGGCCTAAAAGTTTGGTTCAATATACGAACTTGACCCCGAACCCAAAAGAAGTCAATGGGAACCCGGGCTTTAAAATGGCTGTAAAATGGTCATAGTAAGGGCTAGGGGCTGTAAAAGAAAACTAAATGGGGTAAGAGCAGGACAATTGCCCAGCAAACAAATTTGGATAAGAAAATTACTTAAAATAACATAGAATCAAAAGAAAAAAATTATAATCATAGACCAGGAGGCGGAGGTACAAGTGGAGGAGCAGGTTGAAGAGTAGGTAAAAGTGGCGGTGGAGGAGGCATAGAAAGAGCAGGCATCTAACTCTGTTTTTGTGTTTTTTGGGAATATTTATTGTTTTCTGGGGGGGTACTCCAGAAACAGGTAATGTAAAAATCTGCTGGCCAGTCTTTCTTTGTATAAAGGTCTTAAAACACTCTGTTCTTTTTGGGGTCAAAAACAATGAGGAGAGCATCAAATAGGGGACGTGGCCATGTTGCTGGTTGTGGTATAGAAAAAGGAGGAAATTGGAGCAACTTGGTAAAAAATTAATTTTTTATTAAAGATAATCTCAAATAAATATATAAATCATAACACCACAATATTAGATAGAATACAGATACAGGATAGACAAAGATATACCCAAAAAGTCCACCATTGCACATGCCCGTATAAGTAGATAAACAGATCCATAAGTAAAGTGACAGTGCATAAGGTTTAATTGCTATGGTAAGGTTGCCGTTGTAAATCCATATTTAAATCATTAGTGCCACCGTACAAAAATCACCAGGGAGGCAAGGCTTACCAGGAGCAAAGCCAGAGGACTCAGGGTACAGATGTAGGTAACCCTCGACACGCGTTTCGCATGGCAAAAGCACCGCTTTATCAAGAGGAGTTGTGGTATAGGTGCAGTAAGGAGAGATGAGCCATGGTTAATAAGTGCCTGCTACGTGCTCAAATGAAACACCTTCTTGTGCAAGCAGGAGACAGGACGTTCTGTGTTATATTATAGTCCCGCTCGATGAATTGTGAAGCCAGAATAAGTAGAGGGGATTTTAGATTGGTTAGCTGAGAGTGTGTTCAGTTTGTCGTTCATCCGATCCACTGCTGAAAGTGCAGATTTTGGAGCTATGGATAATGGACGTCTGCCTTCCATCTCACTCTCTAGTAAATCAGGCAAGCAATATGAGCCTTAAGTCATTCAGCCATCACTTTGGCTTTTCAAGACTCTGCTGGCTGTGGTTCCATGGGCCATTCACATGACAGGTGCTAATTGCGGCAGCTTTTTGCCTTTTAATAAAATAATAATTTATGGGGGCACCACAGAAAATGAAAAATTGGGATCCAACCTAGACCTAAAAACCGCATAAGCAGAAAGAAGCAAGACATAGAATAGACCATACAAAATAGTGATCACCAAACAGCAGAGATTGGACCAAGAAACACAGTTTTATTGTAATATAACACAGGACATAGACATTTAAAAACATTAAACAATTTGAATACACTAAGCCTGTAATAAGGCAAGCACCTGTGCTAGATAAATGGGGGAAGCAATAAATACTGTATATATTAGGCTTCTATATAGACAGTGTTCTGTCTTCATACACGTTGATACGGTGTGTGATCCAACATACAGCATAAACCACTTCTGTTTCCCAAATAAGCAGACTGTTTCTCTGTAGTCTAACTTGTTTATTGGTAACAGGTATTGAAATGCGGTAAAACTATAAGAATACAAATGATATGTATAAGTATTGAGCCAAATAACAGCACAGCTGACACTTTACAACTAATAGAAAAGTATACAGGATGATGCAACTTCTACATATAACTACATACACTAAGTCCCTGGTAATCACATTTCCTGTGTACTGACTACTATACAGTTAATCACATTCTGTACAACACTACATTGCAAGAACAGGGATAATGATCTTACTGGATAAACTTAACCGGAATGGCAAGTAAGTAAGGTAGTTCCAATACAACAGAAGAACACGTGTGTCCAGGTAGAACACAGAAAGAAAATGGAGGTTCCTCATCCCAAAATGCCCTGGTGCAATCCCACAATGCAACATTCTAATTATTACTGAAAAACACAGGTAATAAATTTAACCACCACTGGGTGGTGCTATAACACAACAAACCAACACTATAGTACCAAAACTTTAATGCATGATACGAACACCTGTCCTATTAGGATGGACAGAACACTCCCCGCTTGGCATCAACCGATGCCACCTACAGGTTCTTTTGGTGAAAACAGTAAGACAAGTTCCGCAACTGGTCTGAGGAATAGTCTACTCTCCCCGGACTTGCCTACTTTGACCTCAACCTTACGCACCCTCCTGTTGTGAATTCTGTGGCAGAGCTCCCTCCTGTGGTCACAAGTGGTATTGCGGCTTCTGAGTTTCCTTCCTCAGGTGATGTGGTGAAGTCGTTAGGTGCTGCTCTATTTAACTCCACCTAGTGCTTTGCTCCTGGCCTCCAGGCAATGTTCTAGTATTGGTCTTGCTTCCTCCTGGATCGTTCCTGTGGCCTGTCTTCCTGCATAAGCTAAGTTTTGCTTGTGTTATTTTTGTTTGCTATTTTTTCTGTCCAGCTTGCTTAATTGGTTTTTCTTGCTTGCTGGAAGCTCTGGGACGCAGAGGGAGCACCTCCGTACCGTTAGTCGGTGCGGAGGGTCTTTTTGCCCCTCTGCGTGGTTGTTTGTAGGGTTTTGTGTTGACCGCAAAGCAATCTTTTCTATCCTCGGTCTGTTCAGTAAGTTGGGCCTCACTTTGCTAAATCTATTTCATCTCTGCGTTTGTATTTTCATCTCTACTCACAGTTATTATATGTGGGGGGCTGCCTTTTCCTTTGGGGTATTTCTCTGAGGCAAGGTAGGCTTATTTTTCCTTCTTAGGCCTAGCTAGTTTCTCAGGCTGTGCCGAGTTGCATAGGGAGTGTTAGGCGCAATCCACGGCTGCCTCTAGTGTGGTTGGATAGGATTAGGAATTGCGGTCAGCAGAGTTCCCACGTCTCAGAGCTCGTCCTATGTCTTTTGGTTATTGTCAGGTCACTTTGTGTGCTCTGAACTTCAAGGTCCATTGTGGTTCTGAATTACCTATTCATAACACCCTCCCATCTTTGCTAGGGAATATTTTAGTGATAAGGCCCAGTGGCCACTCATTACGGTGAGACTGGCTGTCTTTCATGAGAATGACATCACCGGTTTTGATGTTTGGTTTGTTGGTCTGCCACTTCTTCCTTGGAGGTAAGGTGGAGAGGTACTGCTTCCTCCATCTGTCCCAGAAGGTATTAGAGAGACTTTGTACTTGTCTCCATTGTCGTCTGTAAAGGTCCTTGTCGCTGAAATCTCCAGGTGGAGCGCTGAGGACGCTGGCTTTCTGAGTAAGCAACATGGCAGGAGTGAGAATGGTCGGATCTCCAGAGTCACTAGAAAGTGAAGTCAATGGTCTAGCATTAATGATGGCTGAAACTTCTGCCAAGAATGTGGTCAAGCTTTCATGTGTGAGTCTTGCGCTACCTGCTTGCAAGAAAATGGAGTCAATTATTTTGCGTGCCATTCCTATCATCCTCTTCCAAGCACCTCCCATGTGAGAAGAGTGTGGCAGATTGAAAGTCCAGGTACATCCCTGCTCATTCAAGTATCTTTCCACACTGGTGGTGTCTAGGTTGGAAGGAATTTGAAGTTCTTTCACTGCTCCTACAATGTTGGTACCTCTATCGGAGCGTATGTGCTTCACGGGGTCTCTGATGGCGATTAAACGTCGGAGTGCATTTATAAACCCTGAAGTGTCCATGGACTCAATTACTTCGATGTGGACTGCTTTGATGGACATACAGGTGAACATAACCGCCCAGCATTTGGCGTTGGCCTGGACTCTTCTAGTGTTCCATGCAACCACAGACCATGGCCCGAATACTTCCAGTCTGATGTTGGTAAAGGGAGGTTCTTTACTAAGTCTGTCTGATGGGAGATTGGCCATCTTAGGCTTTTGAGTCACGCCACGGAGTCTGCGACAAGTCACACAATTGTAAATGAGTTTACTCACGCATCGCTTTGCTCCAACTATCCATAGTCCATCAGTTTGTAGATTTCCTTCGGTAAACAGTCGGCCCTGATGTTTCACCAAGATGTGGTGGTGTTGCATGAGCAGGGTCGTGACATGATGATGTCCAGGAATTATTACAGGGTGCTTCTCCCCAAATTCCACTTCAGCTTCTTGAAGACGACCTCCAATTCTTAGTAGCCCATCTTGGTCGATGATTGGATCAAGTTTCTTCAAAACACTGTCTCTAGAAACAGGTTGACCTTTATTGAGGTTATCTATTTCTTTGGCGTAACATTCACATTGTATGGTACGAATTATAATGTTCTTAGCATTTTCCATGTTTGGAACAGTAAAGGCAAGCTTGCAGTGATGCCAACCTTTACAAGATTTCTGGATGGCGGGTGACGTTGACTTGTAGGATCGAGCCACATGAATTAAACAAACGAGGGCACAAACAAGCGAGTTCCAAGTTGAGAACCTATTGAAACGGTGGGATTTGAGGTGATTGTCTTTAGTCACTGTACGTAGGACGGATACCTGGGAGATTGGCCATCTTAGACTTTTGAGTCACGCCACGGAGTCTGCGACAAGTCACACAATTGTAAATGAGTTTACTCACGCATCACTTTGCTCCAACTATCCATAGTCCATCAGTTCGTAGATTTCCTTTGGCAAACAGTCGGCCCTGATGTTTCACCAAGATGTGTGGTGTTGCATGAGCAGGGTCGTGACATGATGATGTCCAGGAATTATTACAGGGTGCTTCTCCCCAAATTCCACTTCAGCTTCTTGAAGACGACCTCCAATTCTTAGTAGCCCATCTTGGTCGATGATTGGATCAAGTTTCTTCAAAACACTGTCTCTAGAAACAGGTTGACCTTTATTGAGGTTATCTATTTCTTTGGCGTAACATTCACATTGTATGGTATGAATTATAACGTTCTTAGCATTTTCCATGTTTGGAACAGTAAAGGCAAGCTTGCAGTGATGCCAACCTTTGCAAGGTTTCTGGATGGCGGGTGACGTTGACTTGTAGGATCAAGCCACATGAATTAAACAAATGAGGGCACAAACAAGCGAGTGCCAAGTTGAGAACCTATTGAAACGGTGGGATTTGAGGTGATTGTCTTTAGTCACCGTACGTAGGACGGATACCTGAGGGGGGATTTCCTCATCTGCCTCTGGATCTACCAGTTCAAAGATGTTTGACTCGTCCATGTATGGCGTCGAATGGTATGAGAATGTAGGGCCAGTAAACCAGGTTGTGTCCTTAAGATGTCTAGCTTCAACGGATCTGGTTGCGTGGTCCGCAGGATTGTTGTGTGTGGACACATAATGCCAGTGTTTAGGGTCGGTGGATCTCCTGATCCTTAGCACCCGATCCTGACATAGACATAGAAATGACGAGTTTCATTGCAAATGTACCCCAACACTACCTTGCTGTCGGTGTAGAACTCGATTTCTTTGACTTCCAGGTCCATTTCTGTCGAGATAAGCCCAGCTAACTCTACTGCTAACACAGCTGCACAGAGTTCCAGTCTGGGTACTGTGTGTTCACGGAGTGGGGCCAGTTTTGTCTGGCTCATAACAAGCCTCACGTGGCATTGTTCGTTGATGTCAGTAGTTTTCAAATACGCCACTGCTGCAAATGCTTTGGTTGAGGCATCGCAGAAGATACAAAGCCTTTACATCTTGATTTCTGTTGATGGCACAGAAGCATATGGTCGTGCCACGTAGAGACTTGACAGGGCTTCTAAAGAGTTCTTCCATCTTACCCACAAGTCTCTTTTCTCGCTGGGAAGTGGATCATCCCAGGCTCCGCTGCTTAGGAAGGGAGTCTGTGCTTAAATCCAAGCCTTTCAAATCGGTTGAGTAATCTTGAGAGGGAAAGGCTGCCATTAGTTTTTGGCTGCTGGAAGCAATTTTGTGCAACCTCAAATTGGATGAAGCGAGCATTTCCTATGCCCTTTTCAGGAGACTGACTGCCGACTCATCTGTGGGTGTGGCTTTCAAGCAATCATCTACGTAGAAATCTTTTTTACAAACAATCTTACATCCGATCCATACTTTGCTTCGCCCTCTTTGGCTGAATGTCTAAGGCCATAGATAGCGACAGCAGGGGAGGGGCTGTTCCCGAAGATATGTACCTTTATACGATATTCCACAATATCCTTGTAGGGGTCATTATCACGGTACCAGAAGAACCTCAAGTAGTTTCTGTGTTCTTCTTTAACAAGGAAGCAGTGAAATATATGTTGGACAAGACCATATAATGAGAAAAAAAATGATGCAGCACTCACCCTTGCGCTTCTTCCAAGTGTGCTCTTTATTCAGCAAAACATACTATGCATAGTATGAACCGGCATACGCAGTGATCTGTGAGGGAGCGGGAGTGAGGAGAGACCGGACGACGGCCGTTTTGCGCTACGGCTACATGCATGGACCCGTAGAAGCGCCGTAGCGCGAAACGGCCGTCGTCCGGTCTCTCCTCACTCCCGCTCCCTCACAGATCACTGCGTATGCCGGTTCATACTATGCATAGTATGTTTTGCTGAATAAAGAGCACACTTGGAAGAAGCGCAAGGGTGAGTGCTGCATCATTTTTTTTCTCATTATATGGTCTTGTCCAACATATATTTCACTGCTTCCTTGTCTTCTCATTATATGGTCTTGTACAAAACTCTGACGATTGCATAGCACCACCCGCAGCTTACAGCAAGGGAGACCTCATCTGTCCTTCTGAAACAGATCGTTTAAGCGAATCTCCAATTGCGCTATAGTGAAGCTCTGTGCCGATCATCTTTCTGTTTCTAAATATATGTTGGATGTCGGCCATAAATGCTACTGCATCCTTGCGGAAGTGAAAAAGTACTCCCAGAAGTCTGTTATTGAGGTCTGGACAAGACAGAAAGACATCGTTTAATGAAACACCTTTGTATCTGGCACTTGAGTCAAATACTACTCTTATCTGACCTGGTTTCTTTGGATGATACACGCCGAAAATAGGTAAGTACCAACATTCCTCGGAATCTTGAAGTACAGGTGCAATTTCCGCGTGGCCATTCTGGAATATTCTCTCCATGAAGGTAAAGAAGTGTTCTTTTGTCTCTGGTGTCTTCTGCAGTTTGCGTGTAAGGGAGACAAATCGACTGTAGACAAGTTCTCTGTTGTTGGGTAAGCATTGCCTCTGTGGTTTGAATGGTAAGAGTGCGACCCAACTCTTTGATTCATCACTTACTATCTCCCGCTCCATGATGTCCAGGAACAGTCTGTCCTCTATGGACATTGCTACATGGTTGTCTTCTCTTGTCCTGTGGAAAACTGTGCACCCTATATGATCTTCCTCACCGTCGCATGCATGGTCTTCACAGGAAGGATCAGCTAGCGGACAAGGTGGAGGGGCGTTGTGTGGCAATTCTTTAATCAGAAAACTGCTCTCGCATGGCTGGAAGAGAGACGGATGTCCATTTTCAAGAGTATTGGTGAGCATATTGTTGACTGATGTCGGCCTGTGTGCTCCACCCAAACAGACGTCTCCCACGATGACCCATCCTA